>NW_027186296.1:107535626-107537205 GCF_028583685.1 Petaurus breviceps papuanus
GGTGGGTGGTGGGTGGTGGGTGGTGGGTGGTGGGTGGTGGGTGGTGGTGGTGGTGGTGGTGGTGGTGGTGGTGTGTGTGTGTGTGTGTGTGTGAGTGTGTGTGTGAGTGTGTGTGAGTGTGTGTGTGTGTGTGTGTGTGTTGCAGAAGAGATTGGTGTGTATTGAACATAAAAGCACATTGGCCATACTTACATCATACATACATCACAAGTATGATTTACAAGCACAAGAAGTGCTGTTCCAATGTTCAAAAATTCTCAACGTGCTTTTAAAATTCTCTTTTTAAATTGAATTTTGTTTATTATTTATATTATATGTAAATATATATTTATCTTTTAAAATTAAATTTTGCTTATTTTTAGCTTACATTATTCATTTCCACAAGATTTTGAGTTACAAATTTTCTCCCCATCTTTCCCCTACCCACCACCTCAACACAGTGTTCCCACTGTATACCCCTTCCCCCAATCTGCTCTCTCCTATATCCTCCCTCATCACCCCTCCAACTCTCCAGTAGGGCAAGATGGATCTCTATACCTCAGTGCCTGTATATCTTATTTCCCAGTTGCATGTAAAAAAAAATTATATATATATATTTTAAACATTTGATTGATTTTAAAACTTTGAATTCCAGATTCTTTCCCTTCCTTCCTCATCACCCATCATTACTGGGAAGATAGGCAATTCAATATAGGTTGTACACATGTAGCTACACAAAACATTTCCATAGTGGATATATTGTGAAAGACTGACTATATTTCCCTCCATCCTATCCCGCCCCCCACTTGTTCTATTCTCTACTTTGATCTGTCCCTTTTCAAAAGTGTGTGCTTCTAACTTCCCTCCCCCTCAACCTGCCCTCCCCTCCATAATCCCCCTTCTCATCTCCTTCCCCCCTACTTTCCTATAGGGTGAGATACCCTATTTAGTGTGTATTTCATTCCCTCCTTAAGCCAAATTCAATGAGAGTAAGATTGACCCATTCCCTTTTCCCTTCCTTGTTCTTCCCCTCCATTGTAATAGTTTTCCCTTACCTCTTCTATATGAGATAGTTTACCCCATTCTGTCTCTCCCCATCTCCTCTCATTATATTCCTCTCTCACCTCTCAATTTCACCTTTTAATCATTATCCCTTCCTATTAAATTGTTCCTGTGCCCTCTGTCTATGTATACCTGTACACATATATACACACACTCACATATGTATTCATATGCCCATATACCCTTCTATATAGACATGTATGTGTGTATGTGTGTGTATATATATATATATATATTTATACACATTTATGTTCCCTTCAACTATTCTCATACTGAAAAAATTTCATAAGTTACAATTGTTTTTCCATGTAGGAATGTAAATAGTTCAACTTTGATAAGTTCCTTATGATTTCTTTTCCCTGTTTACCTTCTCATGCTTCTCTTGCTTCTTGCATTTGAATGTCAGATTTTCTATTCAACTCTTGTTTTTTTTCATCAAGAATGCTTGAAAGTGGGGCAGCTAGGTGGCGAAGTGAGTAAGAGCGCTGGCCCCAGAGTCTGGAGGACCAGGGATTGGTTCTGGCCTCAGATACTTAAC
>NW_027186296.1:107537305-107578424 GCF_028583685.1 Petaurus breviceps papuanus
CGCACACACACAAAACTGGCCATGTAACCTTGGGCAAGTTACTTAACCCCAATTGCTTAAAAAAAAAAAAAAGAATGCTTGAAAGTCCTTTATTTCATTCAATGACCATATTTTCCCCTGAAACATTATATTCAGTTTTGCTGGGTAAGTGATTGTTGGTTTTAATTCCAGCTCCTTTGATCTCCAGAATATCATATTCCAAGCCCTACTATCCCTCAATGTAGAAGCTGCCAGTTATGTGTTATTCTGATTGTGTTTCCACAATATTCAAATTGTTTCTTCCTGGCTGCTTGTAATATTTTCTCCTTGATCTGGGAACTCTGGAATAATATTCCTAGGAGTTTTCTTTTTGGGATCTTTCTCAAGAGGTGATCAGTGGGTTCTTTCAACCTCTATTTTGCCCTCTGGTTCTAAAACATCAGGGCAATTTTCCTTGCGAATTTCTTGAAGGATGATTTCTAGGTTATTTTTTTGATCGTGGCTTTCAGGTAGTCCAATAATTTTTAAATTATCTCCTGGATCTGTTTTCCAGGTCAGTGGTTTTTCCAATGAGATATTTCATATTGTCTTCTATTTTTCATTTGTTTGGATCTGTTTAATAGTATCTTGATTTCTCATAAAGTCACTAGCTTCCGCTTGCTCCAATCTAATTCTAAAGGAGTGATTCTCTTCAGTGAGCTTTTGAGATTCATTTTCCATCTGGCAAATTTGGCTTTTTAAGGCATTCTTCTCCTCCATGTCTTTTTTGAGCTTCTTTTGCCATTTGAGTTATTCTGTTTTTAAGGTGTTATTTTCTTCAGTCAGGTTGTTGACTCTCTTTTCATGATTTTCTTGCATCATTCTCATTTCTCTTCCCAATTTTTCCTCTACTTCTCTATTTTGTTTTCAAAATCCTTTTTAAGCTCCTCTATGGTTTGTAACCAGCTTGTATTTTTTTTGGGAAGCTTTTGGTGCAAGAGTTCTGACTTCATTGTCTTCCTGCCATTCCATGCTTTGATCCTTTTTGTCCCCCCAAAAAGTATACAAAGTCAAATTGCTGTGCTTGCTTTGCTTCCTTTGCTTGCTTGCTCATGTTGCCTCTCAATTACTTGACTTTTGAACTTTTTGCCACAGTAGAACTCTGCTTCTCTCCCTCTGGGGGCACAGGCAGGACCTCACTCCCAGAACCCCTGTTCCCACAGAGTCCATACTGACCTCTCACTTTGTCTTTGGTATCTATGGGTTGATAATTCTGGAAACTGCCATAGCTACTGGTGATCTACTCTCCCAAAGTCTCTCCAGCCGAGGCTGGTCAGGCTGCCCTGGGGCTAAAACTGCAGGCTCATGTGGGACTGGGCTCTGACCCCAGCATGCTATGATGGACCCTTCCTGCCAGCCTGCTGGGCTGTCTTCAGTGGGAGGTTTGTTTCTCTCTGTCACTTTATGGGTTCTGTAGCCCTAAAGTTTGTTTAGAGTAATTTTTTATAGGTATTTGAGGTGGTTATGGGGGGAGCACAGGGAATTTTCCTGCTTCTATGCCATCATCTTGGCTCCGCCACCCCAACATATTTCTTACATTATGTTGTTAAATTATGTCATGACTACAGAGAAAAAGATGATAGATTTGGAGTTGAGAAGCTAGGCTCAGACTCCAGGTCTGCTACCATGGACAGGTCCTTCTCTGGGCCTTAGTTTCTCATCCTTCACTCTAGGGGTTGTACTAGATGACCTCTAAAGTCCCTTTTAGCTATGAGTCTATGATGCTGTGGTCCTCTGTTCTTGTGCTGCATTGAACCAGGTCTTGGGAGTCTCGTGGTGAAACAACCCTTCCAATTCTTAGCATTTAGGCAGATGTGAAAGTCAGATCATGTGCAGTCTATAAGTAATCTGGTTTTGGTGCCCTCCCACTTCCCTTTCTATGCCCCTTTCCTACCCCTTTTGCCACTGAATAAAATTTCAAATGTCTTTCTTTAATTGAAATACTACTTTTAAAATTCTTTTAATTGAATATCTGTGTATCATGTTTGAGCCCCACCATTCTCTTTCTTCTGGTTACCAAATCATAGACATAGACAGTGTAGATGTGGGATTATTTCTAGATAGGAACCTTTGTCACCTTGTCCCACAAATAACACAATAAATTTTAGAGCTTATATTGATTGACTTTAGCAACTCTGTGCCATTTTCTTCTTTTTCTACAGAGACATTTCAATTCAATAAGCAACTGATCTGAATTTCTGTTGTCCTTGGTGTGGCACTCATTTTTAATTCCTTAGAGACAGTTGTGTCCCATGGCTCACAAACATACAACACTGCCCACCAAATACTGATGTTACAAAGATGAACTGCTTCTGGGAGAAGTGTGAAGTCCTTTAAAGAGCTTTTCAATTTTCTGAAGTCAATAAAACTGAGCTTCTTCCTCCTGTTAGATCTTGTCTTGTTTATTATTCATTTGTACTGTTTAGGCCAGATTTGCATATGTAGCATTGGACAAGGTTTGTAGTTTATCCTTCTAAATACATTTTATAATCTGAACAGTAGACATTCTTCATCTGCTCAATTTTTCCTTTGTTGATTGTGAGGCCAAACTTTTCAAAGTGGTTACAGACCCCTTTTAGGAAAGTTTGCAGTGTTCTGGGGCTTCATACAACCAACATGTTGTCATCATCAAACAGGAGCAGGTAGAAGGGGAATCTACCACCTCTTGAAGCAGGGCATTCCACTTTTGGTCAGCTCCAATTATTAGGAAGATTTTCCTGATATCAAACATAAATTCATCTCTTCATTATTTCCACTCATTGCTCTGATTCAGTCCTCTGGGACCAAACAGAGCAAATCCAATCCTTCTTCCATGTGCAGTCCTTTGAATACTTGAAGATAACTATCATGTGCTCCATGAGTCTTATTTTCTGTAGGCAGAACATGCCCATTTCCATAAACCAATGTCCATATGTCATATATGTCATAATCCTTTACCATTTGGGTTACTGTCCTTTGGACACTCTCCAGTTTGTCAAAAACTTTCTTAAGTTGAAGATGACTCCCCACTATCCTCACGTAGTCTCACCTTTGCATTGAAGATACTAAGATTCAGAGTAGATGTTGATTTAATATGGAGAACTTTATCAAGGGCTTCATAGAATTGCTTTACCTTTTCCACTTTTGCAACAGATGTTGGTGGATAAGTTGCATTATTTTTGTGGTGATCTCTTTCAAAGGATTAATCATGAGTTCTGTGATAACAAATGACCACAAGTCCTAGGAGATAATATTTGTTGTTGCCTTTTGGTGCACATTAAACCAATTCTATTGATTCTTTTTTGCCTCTTTAAGGAGACTTTCTGTTGGTTTAATTTATAGCATGAATTCAAGGTTAATATGATATATTTTCTCTAGTAGTGAATCTTCTCATTAGTTATTAGGTGGGGAACTCACATCTAGAGTCCCAATAAATTAAAGTTAACAAAGAGTACTTATAAAAACTGCATAGGTCTTTATGTCCTCAGCCCCCTTTTCTGCCACTTCTGTCACTATGGAAGTAGAAGGAAGCTACACAGAACTGAAGGCCATTTTGTCTTTTTCGTATTTGATGTATTACCATGGGCTAAGAATTCATCACCAAGTGTCTGGCCTACTGATGATGAGCCCCCTCGTGAGGCTGGTACTTGGAAACCAGATTCAATTGGATTCTAAGAGTGTACCTGGAATACCTTGTGTTCTGCTGGAAAATACTTCAACAACTCACATTATCTTAAGCCTCAATGATGCAGATGCAGTAATATAGTAGAGTCTTGAAGGGAAATAGGGGTTCCAAGAGGTAAAGGTGAGAAAAAGAACATTCTAGGGAATTTTTTGGGGGGGCTACACAGTGCAAAGAATTATGGGCTTGGAATAGAAAACATGTGAACCCAAATCCTGTTCTTGACATTTAACTGTGAGAAGTGACTTATCCTCTTTGGACCTCAGTTTCCTCATCTATATAATGGGAACAAAGTTCCTAGCTCATGGGGCCATTATGAGGCACAGTTGAAATAATGTATGTAAAACAGCTTAGTATGTTGTCTAAGTGTCTGCTCTTATTTATATCTAATATAAACATATTAGATATTTATTCTGAATGGTTACATAGCTAGTTATTGTCAATGTAGTCAAACTATTTGAAGTTATTCCCCTTCCTTGACAGTACCAGATTTAATTCATTCTTATCTACAAACCTTTATTTTCAAATATTGCACCCATCTAATGTTACCAGGCTATTGGGACAGTAATCCACACCTCCTGATTTTTTTTCCCCCATCCTCGTAAAGGTTTTAATAAACATATTAACTTGCTTAGACCAGATCATTTCCTTAGATTTAATACCAGGTGACTTTCATAATCTTAGAATTGCAGCTTTTCTTAAAAAAAAGTTTTTGTGATGATTTTTGTTTTTTATATCAACATCATTTCCTTATGTAATCTCCCTTCCTTAGGTTGAACTTTCCTTCATAGCAAAGAAAAAACAGTTCAGCAAAACTAACTAAAGAAAGTGACTGTCTGATAGAATATGCAAAAATCTCCCTCTGTAGTCTCTCCCCTATTTATTCCCCTATCTCTCTACAGAGAAGAATGAAGCGTTTCATCTTTTGTTCCCTATAATGAAGATTGTTCATGATGATTCATTACCTATAATAATGTAATTTACTATATTGGTAGAGAGAATTTCTTCATCTAGGCAGTCGCCCAATGAAATTGGAGGTCTAGTCCCTATCCTTATCGCTATTCCTGATTCAGTCCCTGATCCCTCTCCTATTGTAGTCATGTTACATCTCATTTTTGGTGATCCTGCTTTCTTTGCTCTGCATCAGTTCATACAAGTCTTCCCATGTTTCTCTGAATTCCTCATATTCCTCATTTCCTATGGCACAAAAAGATTCCATTTTATTTTATTCACATACCACAGTTTGTTCAGCCAATCAATGATCACACAATTTGTTTCCAATTTTCTGCTTGTACAAAAAGTGCTTTTACTTCCTTGCCACCAGGTTCCCTTTTCATTTGCATAATAGTCTTGGCTTCTATTCCCACCTCCAGCTCCACTGAGTTATTCTCCTGAAGGTTATAAAGTGATGAAAAGAGGTTATACTGTGATGAAAAGAGAATCAAAGGAGGACTGCATTGCTTTTCCCATTAGGACCCTCCAGTCTCTTGTCCAGAATTCCTGGGTCCCTTTTTCACATTGCCACCACATAGAAGTCCACAAGAGGGCAATCTTTTCCCTTCTGTGACATATTCCCCATCCCTGGATTGCTTCCTGTTCCCTTCTTTACCTGGGTCCAGGAAATCCAATACAGAGAGACACTAACAATGTGTTATGCAAAACCATACTTTGACTACAGATGGGAAAAGGTTTTGAAGAATGGAAATTAGGTCTTTTCCACCTTATAGAAGATGAGCATTTTCCTAATTTTGAATACTTAACTAAATTTTTAGTTTCATTCTTTGTCTAGTCCTACTTGGCATCCTTTACATAAGTCAGTGCTATGCTCTTTCTGGTCTCTAGACTTTTGTTCTTGAAGCCATCATTATCTTTCCATGAAGGATGTAGAATCCCTAAGGGCAGGAATTCTGATGTTTTTGTATTTGTATTTGTTAGTGTCTAGCACAGTTCCTTGAACACAGAAACTACTTAAGAAGTATTTGCTGAATTTAGTTGAATGCTCTCCCATATTACCTGGCTTTGGTTTACATCTGTGCCGTGATCCACCCCATCCAATGACATCTCTATATTCTTTAAAAGTCAAACCACTCCTAAGTGTTGTGCTCCGGCTTTCAGAAAACATTTTAAGAGATACAAATACATGAGAAAGTGTTTAGGGAATGAGAACCGGGATGGTGAATGTTCAGGGAAGAAAACATATGGGAAACGATTGAAGGAACTAGGGATGTATGGCTTGGAGAAGAGAAGAATGAAGGGAGACATGATAGCAGTCATCGAATATTTAAAGGGCTGCCTTGTGAAAGAAGTTGTTTTGCTTTATCTAGTCTAAGAAGGCAGCATTAGGACCAAAGGGTAGAGGTCACCAAGAGGCTGATACTGTCTTAATATAATAAAGACTTAACAATTAGAGATGTATGACAATGAAATGGGCAACCTGGAGAGGCAGTGAACTCTCAAACAATGGAAATATGGAAGCAGAGACTGTTTGGTCTGTAAAGGAGACTGTGGAAGGGATTCTTGTTTTGGATTGGAAGTTTTTCTAAATGATCTACCTTTTCAATTTAGAAGAATCTGTACTTCTAAGATCAATCACTTAAGACAAATAGTTTATCTTTTTTTATTTTTTTGGAGAGGGGAAGGCAAGGCAATTGGAGTTAAGTGACTTGCCCAAGATCACACAGCTAGTAAGTGTTAAGTGTCTGAAGCTGGATTTGAACTCAGGTCCTCCTGACTCTAGGGTCGGTGCTCTATTTACTGCACCACCTAGCTGCCCTGACAAATATTTTAACATTGAAATATTGTTCACTACATTTTGAAAAGGAAGAAATGTACTTACATATTTGTTCCAGTAAGATCCAATAGACTTCTCAGAGCATATTTTTCTTAATCTTTCTGTGCTATATAGGACAGCTAGGTGGTACAATGGATAGAGTACTGCGCTTGGAATTAGGAAGACTCATTTTCATCATCAAAACAAATCTGGCCCTAGGCAGTTACTAGCTGTGTGACTCTGGGTAAGTCACTTAATTCTGTCTACCTCAGTTCCTCATCTATAAAAAGGATTGTAGAAAGAAATGGCAAACAATTCAAGTACCTGTGCTAAGAAAACCCCAAATGGGGTCACAAAGAGTCAGATACAACTGGAAATAACTAAATAACAACAACTCTGTATTATCTGATACCTTATTTTTGAGAACTGATTCCTCTTTGCTTTCTATGATCCCAATTGGGGCCTTCTCCAGTCATCCTGATCTATATCTTGCCACTGTACCCAAATGGTTCCAGAGGAGAGAGTGAGGCTGATGACTTTGCACAGCCCTCCCTCACTTAAATCCAATTCACTTGCAAGTCATGGCATCACTTTCCTGATGTCATGGTTCTCTTTGAGAACTAAGGATGGGGCAGCTAGGTGGTACAGTGAATGGAGCACTGGCCCTAGAGTTAGGAGGACCTGAGTTCAAATTCGGTCTCAGACACTTAACACTTGCTAGCTGGGTGACCTTGGGCAAGTCACTTAACCCCAACTGCCCTGCTTCTCCCCTCCAAAAAGCAAAAAAAAGAGAGAGAGAGAGAGAGAACTAAGGACAAACAAGGATACCACTATGGCCCTACCCTCTCCTCATTCTTTCTATCATTCTTTCTGTTTCTCAGGTGCCTATTCTTCCTGGCCAGTAACTATAGATTTTCACTGAGTCATAGTCACTACTGTGTTCCTTGCATTCATTCTTCTCTCAAGGCTTCATCTATCACACCTATCTGGATAACTGCCATATTTCATCCCAAGATCTCATGTATACTCCATTCTCTTATTTCCAGCTTCTGGCAGGATATTATCATTTTGATGTACAACCTTCTGTGTGTGTGTGTGTGTGTGTGTGTGTGTGTGTGTGTGTGTGTGTGTCTGATTATAGGCTGGAGGTAAAAGGTAGAGACAAGAAAAAAAACTATTCACTACCTTCTCTGACCACCACCTTTTGGAAAATGTGACTGATGGCAGTCAGGACCAGCCACACCTTTTTTCCTCCCACTGATTGGTTTCTTCTTCCTGCTCACAGTCCCTGGCTCCATTTCCAACAGAGAGCTTTCCATGGGATTGCTTAGAGGGAGAGAGGAAGGAATGAATGAGGCCAATTTCCCTACAATCCAGCCTTGTTCCAGATCCAAAGGTGGCATTCTGACTCATTTTGGGTCTAGGGTAAAGGAAGGAGAAAGCCTAGATCAAGCTTAGTTCTGACTTTGGGGAATGTATTTTAAAATGATTAATCGTAAAAAACCATAATATTCCCTCTCAATTTGTTTTAGACTTAGCCAAAAGAAAGCACAGAACTTTTGTACTCCTAGTCTTTTCTTTTTTCTTTTGCTTTTTGGAGGGCAATTGGGGTGAAGTGACTTGCCCAAAGTCACACAGCTAGTAAGTGTTAAGTATCTGAGGTCAGATTTGAACTCAAGTCCTCCTGACTCCAGGGCCAGTGTTCTGTTCACTGTACCACCTAGCCGCCCCTTTTGTGAACTCATTTGGAGTTTTCTTGGCAAAGATGCTGGAGTGGTTTGGTATTTCCTTCTCCAGGTTTTTAAAGTAATTTGCCCAGGGTCACACAACTAGTAAGTGTCTGAGGCTGGATTTGAACTGGTGAAGAGGAGTCTTCCTGACACCAGGTCCAGCACTCTGTCCACTGTGCCACCTAACTGCCCCGATCTCTATACTCATACGCAAACTCTGCCCTTTTCTGTGCTATCCCCCATTCATAAATATAGTAACATACTTAGAATTTACCAGTAGACCAACAACATTTAGAATTTATCTAGCCAGCAAAAAACAAACAAAAAAAATTCAAACTACTTGAACATAAAAAGTAATCTTTGGAATTAGCTTCTGCCCTATGGTTTGGGAGTGGAAGGTGGGAGTGATAGTAGGAAGGAGAGACCATACTTCATGGTTTGGTACTTATTTTTTCTGGTAGAAAATTAGCATTCACTGTCCCATTCAGGCTGCTGAAAGTGGAGACATCTCTGGGGCCCAGGTGCCCAGAGGCTGCTGTACTTCAGTGCTCTGCACCCCAGTTTCTAGTCTTTTTCTAGTTCCAGCTCCCATCCCATCTTCTTACTCTTGCTAAATGCACATCACAACTGCCATTGCTGCCCCAAACAGCTGCCAATTGAGCTGCTACCACAGCACTCCTGTTATTATCAGCCCTTCCCAGAGCAGGAAGAAGATCCTTCCCATTGAGGGAGTGGTATGTGGGAGGGAGAGAATTTGGAAATACAACACAATTGAAATTTTAAAAAATGAGGAGGATAGATTAGCAAACAAAAACCCAAACCCACTAAGTTGAAAATTTCTCCCTGCCGATAGGGGTTTGTTTCAAAACTCAGTTGCAGATTTCTCACTATCCCCATAAATGTGGCATATTCATAACCAAACTCACCATCTTCTTTCCTTTTCAACTTCATCATTTCTGCCATTGGTACCCACTAGTTAGTCTCCCAGCTCAGAGGCCTTGGAATTGACTCACCTAATTTCCCCTTCATCCCATCTATCTGATCCAAAGTTAAGTCTGTTCAGTTTCTAGAAGTTTTCCAATCTATCTCATAGCTACATCCACTGCCATAATTTTCATCAAGACCCCCCTAATTTCGCACTTGGATTCTTGTCATTGCTTTCTGATTTATCTTCTTTCATTCTTGTCCTTCTCCTCTAATCCATCTCACTCATCACTGCCAGATTAATTTTCCCAAAATGGAACTTTCATCATGTTCTCTGTTCAAGAGTTTACAATAGCTTCCTCTTGTCTAGCCCACAAATTTCAAACTCCTTTGTCTTACAGTCGAGATCCTCCATAATTTGGTTACACTTTACTTCCTCAACCAAGTACCTCAATAGGAACTCTCAGACAAAGCCAGTCTCCTTCCTATCCTTTTCAAAGTGCCCAACTCACTGTCAACACTGTGTCTTTGCTAAAGCTATTTGCCCTGTCTGTACTTCTCCAAATTCACTCCTCTATCAAGGCTCATCTCAAGTTCCACCTCATCCATGACACTTTCCCTGATTACTTACATCCATAATTCCCCTCCTTTCTTGACTATATTCTGAAGTGCATAATTATTATTACTTGCTATTTCCTTGTGTATGTGCATGTAAGAATTGTTTCTTAGAACAGGTACTATAGAACAAGTACCTTATAAGGTACTTAATGGCAGAGATGATAACAATACTTATCTTGGATTTGTTTTGGTCAGTTCCCAGCACATAACTCAATATTTTAAGGATCCAGGATTTGCATGGTGAAGGGGAAAATGTGTGGGACTGCCTGACTCCCAGACTCTAATTCCACCCATGGCATCTAATAGCTGTGTGACCAGAGGCAAATTGACCATTTTCCATGAGTCCATAGCTAGCTTTCTTTTTTTACACCCAGAAATCACAGTTCTTGAAGCTCCTTCCTCCCTTGAACTGTAACTGCATTTTGAGCATCTCTGTTTCAAACTGATATGACCCAGGGGAGGGCAGGAGAGAAGAATCCTCTTTCCCTTTCAAGGGCTGGCTTCCCAGTCTACTACCGGCTCAAATCAATGAATTCTCAAATCTGGATGGGATGTCTTTAACTGTGTGCTGCGTCACTAGTTCATAAGAAATAATTGCTAGATTTTTAATGTAAGCTTTTATATCTCAGAAATCAGTGAATGCTACAATCCAAGGGTTGGTTTATTGCTTTGTTGGTTGTCTGGGGGTCGGCAAATCTGGCTTGCTGCCTGCTTTTTACATTTTAAGGTAAACATTCTTAGCTAAAGATCTATACAAAAACAGTCAGCATGATTTGGCCAACAGGCCATAGTCTGCCAACCCCCTGACTTAAGAAATCGATGGAACAACGCTAATAACATAGATAAAACTTAAAAGTGTGTCTCAAGTACTTTTTTTTGGAGAGCCAGTTGTTAAACATTTACTAGTACATCCCTCAATATCTCCCACTGTTCAAGGTGCTGCTAGACTACCAAGAATGGGAAAGGAGAGTGTCCTTCCTCCTCCTCTTTCATCCACAGATGATCTGAATCTTCAGTCTTACTCTCCCAGGTGTGCCTGTGTGAAGCCTTCAGGGGTATCGCTCCTTTCTGACTGTAACAAAAAGTGTTTATAATACATCCTTTTAATTCTTTCACACCTTGTGATGCAAAAAATAAAATTTAACATTTCTTTTATGAAAGAAAGGAAAATAAAGAAGGAGGTGAAATAGGAAGGAAAATTGAGAGAAAAGAGAAAGATGACGTAGAGTTGGATGACTGAAATCCCACCGAAGGGGAAGATATCAGGTGAGGCCACCAAATCACACGTCTTGGTCAAGACCTATCTCTATGACACTCAGAAAACATTTTAAAGGACAAATGTATGGTTAGCTAGATTCTTCTGATGTTTTGAGGATATCCTCTGTAAGATAGAAATGTCATTCAGGAAGGCTTCAACTGAAACACCTAGTTCATAAAAACAGGTTTTTTTTTCAATGAAGGGATGGGGTCATGACTGAAATGACTGAATGAATAATATAAAGAATACTGAGCTTGGAGTCAAGAGACCAGGAAATGCTACTTGTACCACTTTTGTCCTCTGTAAGAAAGAGGAGATTGGATTAACTCGTCTCTAAGGGTCCCTTCTAGCCCTAAGTTACTGCACTTCTCTGTCCTGTATTGCTTAGCCATCCACCCCATTTACAGTCCCCCCAACATTTGCACAGCACTGGTACTTTCATTGTCATACCTGTCAACATACCAGGAAGCTTTTTCTCCACTGGTGAAATGAAACCAGGTCTCCATTGGGACATTACAGTTGAGTCAATCACCTGCATAATTCAAGTGGAGGTGGAAGTCTGGGCCTTCCTCTTCTGTTTCTTTTTATCAGAGGGAGACTCAGCTCCTGGGTGACGTCATTCAAAGACTCATTGTAATTGTATCACAACCTCTGCCACCTGTGGAGTTTGGTGGAAAGAGAGCTTAATAGAAAAGTGATGGCCAAGTGCTCTGAATTTCCCTTGTTACAGAGCTGAAGTCAAACAATGAACCACAAAGTAAACTGGGAAGCAGAGGACAATGGAGTTCCCTGGCTAATGGACTTGGCCATTATGAAGTATGATGTTGCATTTCTCCCTCTGGGCTTATCCCAAATTGAGTTTCAGTGCTGTAGAGTATGTGATGAAATGTAGTTTACAAAGCTGAGTTGAAAACAAAGTTGACTTCAAATATGAATTGGGAATTCATCCAAATGCAGTGTTAACAGAGGTACAGAGCTAGACAGAAGTGAATTCTTTCTGTTTTCTTTAAAAACCAAATCTTTACAACCACAATTATCTGGATGATTTCTCTGACCCCAAACACCTAATCTGGGTAAATTGTATAAGATCATGATTTTTTGCCTAAAATGACCTTTAGCAATGTCAATTTTCCTTAAGATTTTCTTTTTAAAAATTAAAAAAAAAACACATTTCTTCCAATTATATGTAAAAGCATATTTTAACATTTGTTTTTAAAAATTTTGAGTTCTAAATCTTCTCCCTCCTTTACCCCCTCATTGAGAAGGCTGTAACCTATTTGATATGGGTTACAAATGTGTAGTAATGCAGAACATATTTCCATACTGCTTATGTTGTGGGGGAAAAAAAAAGGACAAAAAAAATCTCTAGAAAAATAAAGCAATCAAGAAGGTATACTTTACTCTGCATTCAGATTCCATCAGTTCTTTCTCTGTAGGTGGATAGCATCTTTCATTATAAGTTCATCCATCAAAGTATAAGTCCTTTGGAATCATCTTGGATCACTATATTGCTGAGAATACCTAAGTCGTTCATAGCTGATTGTCGTTAACAGTGTTGCTGTAACCATGTATACTGCTCTTCTGGTTCTGCTCACTTCACTTTGCAGAAGTTCATGTAAGTTTTTCCAGGTTTTTGAAACCAGTCTGCTCATCATTTCTTTCTTTTTTTTCTTTTTGTAATTTTTTTTGGTTCTGTTTTTTGGAGGAGGGAAGGTAGGGCAATTGGGGTTAAGTGACTTGCCCAAGGTCACATGGCTAGTTTTGTGTTAAGTGTCTGAGGTCAGATTTGAACTCAGGGCCTCCTGACTCCAGGGCTGGTACTCTATTCACTGTGCCTCCTAGCTGCCCCTGCTCATCATTTCTTGTAGCACAATAGTATTCCATCACAATTATATACTACAACTTGTTCAGCCCAGTTGATGGACATCTCAATTTCCAATTCTTTGCCACCACAAAAATAGTTGCTATGAATATTTTTGTACATATAGGTCCCTTTCCTTTTCCTTTTTGGGATACAGACCTAATAGTGGTATTACAGATTCAAATGGTATGCACAGTTTTTATAGCCTTTTGGGCATAGTTCCAAATTGCTCTCCAGAATGGTTGGGTCAGTTCACAACTTCACTAAGTGCCAAAATCTCCCAGTTTTCCCACATCTCTTCCAATACTTGTCATTTTTATTTTCTGTCATATTAGCCAATGTGATAAGTATGAGGTAGTACCTCAGAATTGTTTTAATGTACATTTCTCTAATCAATAGTGATTTAGAACACTTTTATATGACCATAGATAACTCTGATTTCTTACTCTGCAAACTTCATATTCATATCCTTTGACCATTTATCAATTGGGCAATGGTTTGTATTCTTATAAATTTAATTCAGTTCTCCATATATTTGAGAAATGAGGCCTTTATCAGAGAAACTTGCTAAAATTTTTTTCAGTTATACTTCCTGTGTATTTCTCTTCATTCTATTTTTCCCTGTTTATCCTTCTCTCTTTATCCCCTCTCACCCTATCACTCCTCAAAAGTGTTTTGCTTCTGATCACTGCCTCCCCCAATCTATCCTTCCTTCTATCAGTCCCCACGTTCTCTTATCCCCTTCCCTGTAAGGTAAGATAACTAACCCAATTGAGTGTGTATGTTATTCCCTCCTATTCTGATGAGAGTAAGATTTAATTGTTGCACCCATCCTCATCTTCCTCTCCATTGTAAAAACTCTTTTGTGCCTCTTTTTACGTGAGATAATTTACTCATTCTACTTCTCCCTTTCCCCTTTTCCCAGTGCATTCCTCTTTCTCACCCTTTTTTTTGTTTTGTTTTGTTTGTTTTGCTATCATCCCATCATAGTCAATTTACACCTGTGCCCTCTGTCTATGTAACTCCTTCTAACTGCCTTAATGATGAAAATGTTCCCAGGAGTTAACATTCCCATATAAGAATGTAAATGTTTTAACCTTATTGAATCCTTTGTGATTCCTCTTTCCTGTTTACCTTTTTTGCTTCTCTTGAGTCTTGTATTTGACAATCAAAATTTCTATTCAGCTCTGGTCTTTTCATCAGGAATCTTTGAAAATCCTCTATTTCATTAAATATCATTTTTTTCCTCTGGGACATTATACTCAGTTTTCCTGGGTAAGTGATTCTTTGTTGTAATCTTAGCTCCTTTGCCTTCAGGAATATAATAGTTTAATCTTGAGTTATCCTAACTGTGGCTCCATCATATTTGAATTGTTTCCTTCTGGCTACTTGTAATTTTTCTCCTTAATGTAGGAAATCTAGAATTTGATTATAATATTCCTGGGAGTTTTCATTTTGGGATATCTTTCAGGAGATGATCAGTAGATTCTTCTGATTTGAACCCTCTGATTCTAGGACATCAGGGTAGTTTTCCTTAATAATTTCTTGCAATATGATGTCTAAGCTCTTTTATTTTATCATGGCTTTCAGGTAGTCCAATGATTCTTAAATTATTTCTCCTCAATCTATTTCCTAGGTCAGTTGTCTTTCCAAGGAGATATTTCACGTTTTTCTTTTTTTTGTTTGTTCTTTCAATTTTGTTTATTGTTTCTTGATGTCTCATGGAGTCATTGGCTTCCACTTACCCAATTTAAAGAATTAATTTTCTTCAGTGAGCTTTTGTACCTCCTTTTCCACTTGGCCAATTCTACTTTTTAAATAGTTATCTTCTGTGTATTTTTGTGCCTCTTTTACCATTTGACCTATTTTTAAGGCGTTATTTTCTTTTTCTTTTTTCTTTTTTGCCTTTTAGAGGGCAATTGGGGTTAAGTAACTTGCCCAAGATTACACGGCTAGGTTGTGTGTGTGTGTGTGTGTGTGTGTGTGTGTGTGTGTGTGTTAAATGCCTGAGGCCAGAATCAAACTTGGGTCTTCCTGACTCCGGGCTGGCACTTTACTTCTTCAGTATTGTGTGTGTGTGTGCGCGCGCATGTGTGTGCCTCCTTTACCAAGCTATGGACTCTTTTTGCATCATTTTCTTGCATTATTCATTTCCTTTCCCAATTTTTCCTTTACCTCTATCATTTGAATTTTAAAATCCTTTTTGATGTTCTTTTTTTTGGGGGGGGGGGTAAGGTCTGAAAATAATTCTCATTTTTCTTTGAGGTTTTACATGTAGCTGTTTTGACATTTCTCTTTAGAGTTTGTGTTTTGAACTTTCTTGTTGCCATAATAACTTTCTATAGTCAGGTTTTTGGTTGTTGTTGTTGTTGCTTACTTATTCAGTCTATTTCTTAACTTTTAACCTTATATTAAGATTGAACTCTAGTCCTGAGGTGGAGAGGGCATTGTTTGAAGCTTCAAGTTTTTTGTTCTGTTGTTTTCAGAGCTAGTTCTTGAGTTCTGTAAATTCCCAGTTCTTCTGAGGTGATATTATTTTTTTTTAAGCAATCGGGGTTAAGTAACTTGCTCAAGGTTACACGGCCAGTTATTTCTGGGTGTGGTGCTGAGTATCTGAGCCCGGATTTGATCCAGGTCATCCCAACACTGGAGCCAGTGCTCTTACTCGCTGAGCCACCTGGCCGCCCCTAAGCAATTGGGGTTAAGTAACTTGCTCAAGATTACATGGCCAGGTGTATCTGGGTAGGTTCTAAGTGTCTGAGCCTGGGATTCGATCTCCAGGTCTTCTCAACACTGTAGCCGGTGCTCTTACTCGCTGTGCTACCTAAAGGTGATATGATTTAAGGAGAGGTGTGGTTATTGCTCTCCTGGCCTGTACTCTGGTGTATGAGTGACCACAAGTACTGTTTCCTGCCCTGGAACTGTGACCAGGGAGTTCTAGTGTATTAGTGATCCTCTTCATCCTGGAACTATGCCCCAAATCCCTATGTGGGCAATGTGACAGAGTCTTGCACCCAGTACCAGTAAGAGTCCCCTATAATCTCCTTCAGGTCAGTTGTCTGACCCCCTTATATCTGTGGGGCTGAGTTTCAGAAGTTTCTGCTGAAGATTCAGTTGCCTTCAAGGTCAGTGCTGGCTTGGACTGGGAGTAGTCCATTACTGACTGTCTTGCTCAGGGGCTCACTGCTGGCTTGCTAGGTGCAGTATGCACTGAACTTCATTCCCCACTTACCTCAATGAGAAAGACCTTTCCTGCCAACTTTCTAAGTTGCCTTGGGCTGGAATATTGTTTAATTCTGTTCTTTTTTTTTGGTTTTACTGCTGCAGAATTCATTTTGAGGCATTATTTTAAAGTTGTTTGGAGGGGAATTTGGGAGAGATTGGGTGAATTTCTGCCTTTACAGGATCTGCCTCCCTGAGATCTTTTCTTAAGATTTTGAGGGATTTCTGACATCACCTACTTGGGTTCTCCTTCCTTGATATAGATCACAGTCCTTTTCACACACTAGTTGATGGTTTCATGTGTTTCTTTGGCCAAAAAAAAAAAGGTCCATCATGTACTGGTTAACCTGGTGATGAGTTTCTCTAAATTTGGCTAGATTGGTCCTCAGTTGATATATATTCTACAGGGCCATTTTAAAAATCTTTCTGCCTTAATAGGATTTCCATGAATTTGTACTTTAACAGCATTGTGTTTGAAAAGTAGTCATCTCCATTCTAGTCCAAAGCCATGGAATGATCTACATTCTCTTCCTTTCACTTTTTCTTCTTTTTTTCTGCAACTAATAGCAATGCTCAAAGATTCCAAACCATACATTGAGGGATGGAGTCAAGAAATAATACCTTTGGGGCAGCTAGGTGGTGCAGTGAACAGAGTCAGAAGGACTTGAGTTCAAATCTGGGCTCAGACAGTTGACACACTTACTAGCTGTATGACCTTGAGCAAGTCACTTAACCCCAATTGCCTTGCCTTCCTCCCTCCAAAAAGAAAAAGAGGAATAATGCCTTGCCTTCTCACTACAAGGCTAGAAAGTTCAAACTAATATAAAGATAGTTCAAATCTAGAGATTGGGCAGCTATCTGTTGACCTAATAACAACAGTGAGTTCCATTGTGTTTTGAATCTAAGATATAATAAAGAATACCTTAAGATTCATCAAAAATGGATGATAACTCCTCACTCACTTTGTGTGATTCATATGAACACAAATGATACTGCCAGAATGAATCAAAAAAGGTACCAACAATCATGATGAAGTCCTGGGCAAGGAATTGAATACGACAGGGGCACAGTAACTGTTTTCTTCACTGTTGGCCATGGAAGACAAAGGATACAGAAGGTGAAAAATAATTTGTTAAGTGAAGAGCTAAGAAGGCAGCTTCTGGAAATGAGATTTGGATTTCTGGACCATGGGATGACAGATTCCAAGATCTGGTTTTACCTTGATCAGTGGAACAGATTAGGGACACAATATACAGAAAAAATACTATTACTATTACATAGTTTGATGATGATGATGATGATGATGATAGTGAAAATTTGTCTTCAATAGTACTTTAGGGTTTGCAGAGCACCATATGTATGTTATCTTCTTTGATCCTCATGCCAACTCTGTCAGATAGGTACTTTTCTTATCCCTGCTTTATAGATGAGGAAATGGAATGGGAAAGAGGGTAAATGACTCACCCAAGGTTAAACAGCTCTTAAGTGTTTGAAGTTGGATTCAAACTCAGGTCTTCCTGACTCCAAGTCCAGTGATCTTATCCACTGGGACATCTTGCTACCCAAGAACCCAGTTACTGGAGGAAGGACTCACAATTTTAACAAAAAATGTTGGCAAAACTGGAGAACAGTCTGGCAGAAATTAGGTTTAGAACAACAACTGATGTAATGTACCACACTAAGCTCCAAATGTATTTGTGACCTAGATGTAAAAGATCTTATCACTAAGAAGTAAGAGGATCAAGGAAGAAATTACCCTTCAGATCAATGGACTGGGAAAGTATGCATGCCTAAGCAAATGATAGAGAGGACCGCAGAAGATAAAATGGAGAATTTTAATTATATAAAGTTTAAAAGATTCTGTACTGGAACATTTAACGTAGTAAAAATTAGAAGGGAAACAGATAGTTGAGGGAATGTTTTCAGCAAGTTTCTCTAAAAAAGCTCTCATATTTGAGATGTAGAAGAAACAGATTTATATTTATCAGACTGTGAGACATGCCTTAATAGAGAAACAGTCAAAACATATAAGCAGGCAGTTTTTAGGGGAAGAAATCCAAACTATTAGCAATAATAAGAAAAATGCTCTAAATGACTAATAATTAGAGATAATAGATAATAGAATAATAATTAGAGAAATGCAAACAAAGCAACTTTGAGGTTCCACCTCACACCTATCAGACTGCAGAAATGACAGAAGAGTAATATGAGAAATGTTGGAAGGACTGTGGGAAAATAAATGGTCTAGTGTATTGTTGATGGAGCTGTGAATCAGACAAGTCATTCTGGAATTATGTCCCCAAGCTATACTACTACTAGGTCTAGACTCTTCTCCCCCCAAAAAATCAAAGAAAGAAGAAATATAGATCATAAATATTTATAAATATTTACAGCAGTTCTTTTGATGGTAGCCAACAATCAGAAATTAAGCAGGGGACAGAGGAGGGTCAGAGTATATCTTCCTATTGGGGAATGGCTAAGTAAATTGTATGAATGTAGTGGAATATTATTTTACCACAAGAAATGATGAAATGGACAATTGCAGAGGAAACTGAAATTTTTAGTTTTTTTTTCTAAAGCTGGAAATGAAGAAGACCTCCATGAATTGATGCAAAGTGAGGTGAGCAGAGCTAGAAGAATGATTTGTATAATGATTACAATATTGCAGAGAAAAGTGACTTTGAAATATTTCAGAAATCTGATCGATTCATGGTAAACCAAGCTTGTTGAGAAGTGTGAGGACAAAGCTCACCACTCATCTGGCAGAGCAGTGATAAACCTTTGATCCAGAAAGACCCATACATTTTGGATACTGGCTAATATGGGATTTTTTTTTTCTGCTGCATTATATATCTAGGCATTGAGGACTTCATTTTTCAGATTTGTTTTTTGTCTGTTTGCTCAAAGAGGGTAAGGGAGACTTAATGGGAGAGACAGATTAAATTTTTTTTTAAGAAAAAAAGAGAGTGTAGGTAGCAGAATATCAAAGTAAATTAGTATGAAATGAATGGACAAAATAGGACACTGTACTTAGAGTTTGTCTACTTTGCTATAGATATTATTTTTTTATTTTGGTAAAGATTAACTTCTCCAATCAGCAAACACTAGTTGTTGTTTAGTTGTTTTTCAGTTGTATCTGACTTTCTGCGACCCCATCTGGGGTTTTCTTGGCAAAGATACTGAAGTAGTTTGCCATTTCCTTCTCTAGCTCATTTTATAGGTAAGAAAACCGAGACAAACATGGTTAAATGACTTGCCCAAGATCATGCAGTAAGTGTCAGAGGACAGATTTGAACTCAGAAAGATGAGTCTTCCTGACTCCAGGTCCCAGGCACTGTGTACTATGGTGCCCCTAGATGCCCAAGGGAGCACCAGTGAGACACCCTAACCTCTCCTAGAACAAAGGACAAACACAACACAATGTAACTGTAGCTCATTATTTACAAAAATCAGTATATTGTGAATTAATGTGATTGTAGATGAAGAATACTGGATTTGGGATTGGAAGTGCTGGGTTTCAATGACAGTTCTGCTATTTATGGGATCTTGGGCAAGTTTTGAGACTTCTAGGTGCCTCAGTTTCTTTATCATTTAATGAGATTAGCATGAATGATCACTGAAGTCTCTCTGAAGATCCTGTGTGACTCATGGATCAAATGACATCCTAATTTTCCGGAACACAGTTTCCTTTGTGATCCAAGAAAGTTGTAGGAATATACTCCACCCTGTAATTTGGTTAAAAGCATCAGTCCTCTGGGATTGCACATCAGGGCAATCAGGATGTTAGCACTACAGAACAGAGCAGAGCTCTGCTGGCTCCCAGGGCTAGTGATCATTGCCTTTGTGATCACTAAACTGTGATTAGCTAGGGGTCTTATGATGTTGCCAGCCACACAGTTTGTCCAGGGATACATTTTCTTCCTAGAAACATTAGTAGCCAGGGTTCATATTGTGGGAGCTAAAGTATTAGGCATTTTCTCCTTGATCTAGACCCTATTGATAGCAATTTCCCCCTGGTCTCTCCTTAATGCCCAATACCACACACCCAGATGCTGAGCTCACTTCCTACTTAGGAAGCCTAAAAGAGGCCAGAGGCTTTGTGTAAAGGGGATCAGGTTCACGAAAATGTGTTCTGCTCACTGGTGCCCAAACTCCAAATATGCTGATGGCCAGATTCCAGACATTTTCCTGGAGCGATTTCAGTTCGCCTGTTCGCCTGTTTGCCTAGAGGACTTGAGACCCAGTTTCTCCTCCCCCCCAGCTCTTACACTTTCTGCTTTCCATTGACTAGGAAACCAGTAACTCCTTGGTTCATTGTCTTGATCCCCCTGCCTTTATAGAATTTTGATTTGCAGTGGGCTCTGACATTTGCCCAGCTCTTTCCTGGTGCCAGCCCCTTGTCTACTAATTCAAGTCTCTTAGCTGCTCAAGTCCAGTCATGGCATTCCCCACCCCCCGCCCCCACCCCGACTCTGCTACATTGTAACAAATATATCAAATACATAAATCTGCACTGAATGAGTCAAATATATACAGAGAAAGAGTCAGAAATAAATGTGGTAGATTGGATTGCGGTGGGAAGGAAGGTGATTGCAGCTGCTTCCAGCTGTATTCCCTTTTTTTTTTTAAAGAGGGAGAATATGAAATTGTCACTGTAAGTAATCACCATGGCTGTATGAATGATTCTGAGACTCCAGAGAGCTCATTATTTCAAGATGAGTATACAAAATCAAATGCCAATGGTTTTATTTGTTCAGCACCCCTGTTCACATACTTAAAGGGGGCTGAGGAAATTTTTTTTTGAATGTTATGAGTCCAAGTAAAATTCTGAAATGAAAGGGAGGTCATTACTAGTGCAATTTTGTGGGTGAGGAAATGAGGGGAGAAGTCCAAACTTGACAAGTCCTAGGCCCTTCTTCTTCCCAGTGTTGGTTTAGTGTGGGGTAAGCCTGGGGCAGGGCAAGCATCAATCTAATGTGTTTAACATGTTATACTGAGTCTGGGTGGGCTTTAGGATATTGCCTTCAGGTGAAATCAGCGGTGGTTTTCTAGAGAGATGGAGAGAAGGAGAAAGGGAAGGAAGGAAGAGAGGAAGGGAGAAAGGAAGGAAAGAAGAAAGGAGGCAGGGAGAAAGAAAGGGAGGTAAGAAGGAAAGAAAGGAAGGAGGAAAGAGGAAAGAAAGAAGGGAGGGAGGGAGGAAGGAAAAGAAAGAAGGGAGGAAAGACTTCTAGAAGAGCAAACACTGATAACAGAAATCAGTCAGTTCCTGAGAGAAGAACATGGGGTTAATAAAAGGGCTTTCCCTCAAGTTGGGAGCAGAACTTTCATGCTCTATCTTGTGTTTATTTGGTATTTCTTTTTACCCCCTTCCCCAAGACCTCATGTTTCCTGGGTGTGTCCTGAAAGTCAATAGACATTCACCTAACTATAAGATATCTTCTTAATGAACATTAATGCTCAGAACAATGGCCCTGGGGTTCTGAAAAATGCTGGGTCATAAACTTGGAAGCAACAAAGACATTCGAGGTCATCTAGTTCAATCCAGTCATTTTACAGATCAGTAAACTGAGGCAAATAGAGTCAAAGAGACTTGCTGGTCCAAGATGTCTCTGCCAGTGAATGGTAGAGCTGGAAATGGAAGGCAGGAAAGTTTTCATATTTTCACACTCTCAGCCAGCCCTTGCAAGAATCTGTTCTACAGTGTCTCTGACAAATAGCTCTTCGGCCTCCATTTGAATACTTAGAAAGATAAGTTATTCACTATTTTGAAAGCAGCTCATTCCATTTTGGAAAAGCTCTGATTGTTAGGAAATGCTTGCTGTCATTGAGCTGAAATTGACTTCCATTACTTACTCAGTGATTCTAGTTCTGCTTTCTGGAGCCACACTTAATAGGTTTAATCTCTCCTTTCTGTGATAGCCCTCCAACACTCAGAGACAGTTCCCAGAGTGGAACTCAGTATTCCAGATGTGGGCTGACCAGGGCAGAATCTAGCAGGACTACCACCTTCCATGCTCTTATTGATGCAGGCTACCTAAGGGAGCAAGCATTGGCTTTTTTTGGCTGCAGGCAGATACTATTGGCAAAGCACTTGAGATCTCCCTTTTCACTGGAGTAACTGTTCCTCCCATTACACCTTCCTGCCACTCACAGCATTCAAGGAAGTTTCAATTACCCTTAGGTGGGGAAGTGGATTTTGGGAAGTACATTTTAAAATGATTTTCAACAATGAAGGTCATAACAAAAGAATGTTTCTGAGTAACCAAGGTGGTCAGGTAGATAGGAGTCAGGAAGAAAACAATTCTTGGGTTAAAATCCTGCCTCAGAAACTTATTAGTAAGCCACTTGACCTCAATTTCCTCATCTGTAAAAAGAGGATGATAGCACCCACCCAGCAGAACTGTAGTGAGAACTAAATAAGATATCTATAAAGTATTTTTATAATTATTTAAGTACTATTTGAATGCTAGCTGTTGTTATTATTAACTAAATATTAAACATAGCAAAATTCTACATACCTTGAGGATTTTACTTATCTAAAATAATACAATAGAGTAGAAAAAGGACTTAATATGAAGTCAGAAGGTCTGGGTTCAAATCTCCACTTCAATAGTTACTTATAAGTCATTATCAGCAAGCCATCCAACTTTTATGATCTTCAGTTTCCTCATATGTGCAATGAAGAAAATAATAACTTTCCTCAAAGAGTTGTGGCAAAGGGAAATCCTAATAGACCTTTAAACATGATGTACATGTTGTTTATTCTGCCTGCCCCACCCGCAACTCCAATGCTAATAGAATATAGGCTCCTTGAGGGCAAGGATAGTTTCATTTTCATTTTTGTATTGCCAGGCAAATAATACAGCAGAGACATAATGAGCTGGACTTGGAGTCAGAAAGACCTGGGCATAAATCCTATTTCTTACACTTATTAACTGTGTGACCCTGGGCAAGTGACTTAATTTCTCAGTGCCCCAGATAACTGTTTTAAGACTCTAAGTTATAGAACATATATGCTAACCTGCATAGGTAGAGGGAGTTTTTCATTGAGAGTTTCCTATACTAATCATGGGTATGATAAAAAAAAAAAACTCCCATTGCTTTACAGTGCTTGAAAACAGAATAGGTGCTTAATAAATAAGGTAGGTGTTGAGGAGGATAGAGTGCTGGGCTTGGAGTCAAAAAGACTCCTCATCCTGAGTTCAAATATAACCTCAGAGACTTATTAGCTATGTGATCCTGGGTAAGTCACTTAACCCTGTTTGCCTCAGTTGCCTCATCTGTAAAATGAGCTGGAAAAGGAAATGGCAAGCCACTCCAGTGTCTTTGCCAAGAAAACCCCAGGTGGGGTCACAGAGAGTTGGACACAACTGAAAAAGACTGAACAACAACAATAAATACTTGAATAGCTATGTAGATGTGCTGTTATAGCTATGTATTTGAGTTAGATTCATTTGTAGCAATTGAATGAGAGTGGTTGATATAACTGGTTTTGGTTAATACCAAGGTCTGATTATCTCAACTATCTTTTCTGTATTTTCATTCAGAAGTGGCATCATACGGTTTTAGAGCTGGAAGGATCTAGTCCAACCCTGTCATTTTACAGATAAAGAAATTGGGGTCCACAGGGAGGCTAGGTGTCGAAGTGAGTAAAGCACCAGCCCTGGAGTCAGGAGGACCCAAGTTTGGTTCTGGCCTCAGACACTTAAACCCCCCCCACACACACACACACAAAACTAGCCATGTAACCTTGGGAAAGTTACTTAACCCCAATTGCCCTCCAAAAAGGAAAAAAAAAGAAATTGGGGTCCAGAGAGGCAAGATGATTTATTCAGGTTCATACAACTAGTTCATGGCAGGGGTCAATCTAAGACCTCATGTCTCCCAGCTCCAAGACCAGTGCTCTTTTGATGATACCTTCACAAATAGCTGTCATTTAGGGCTGTATGTAAAGTATGTGTGGAGTGTTTACTGCTTTCCGGTCCCATTACCATAAGCTGGAGTAGGAATATCTTGAGAGTTTGTAAAGAATATAGGGTTAGTTGGTCAGCTAGACTTATTGAGGATAATGAATCAACAAACGAATAGGTATTTATTGAGTACTTACTAAATCCCAGGCATTGTGCTAAATGCTGGGAATATAAAGACAAGAGTAAAAGTCTCCAGTCTTAAGGAGGTTACAATCTAGTCAGGGGAGAAAACGTGCACATGCAAGTCTGGACAAGACACATATGGACATATGGTAATAATGGATATGAGTAAGAATAAGCCTATTAGTGTAATTTAGATATATGCAATTTCTCCCAAGAATTCTGCTCTTTATTAGCTATAACCTTGGGTAGTCCTTTTGGGCCAGTATATTTAGTCAGTAACCCAGTTTTGGACCCTTGCAATCATGTGTTTGGCTCTTCTCACTAATAACCCAAAAGGCAGTAGTCATTTATTAATAAAACCTTTGGATTCTAAAAGAGATATTTTTTAGATTGAATCATTCATTAGTCTGGAGGTGAGAAATAAAGACCTTGGGGAGTTTCCGGTTTTGTATATGTAATATACTATGTAACTAGATTAAAAATAATATAAGTTAGAATATTGGTATATGCTAGGAAAACAAAACACTATTTTAATATGGATAGAAAACTCTCCAATGAGGAACTCTCTCTGTCATTTCAGGTTGGTACCCATTCTGAAGGGGCTATGCCACTTTCTTGTTCTGTAACTCACAATCGTAGAGAGTTGTTGAGATCACTGAGAGGTTAAGTATTTCATCCAAGGTCACACAGCTAGGATGTGTCAGATAGAAGTCTTCTCACCTCCAAGGCTGCCCAAAACATCATAATTCTTCAAAGTTTGATCTAGTATCTTTATTTTGTCCTCAGAATGATTCTGTGAGGTAGGTGCTGTTATTATCCCCATTTTACAGATGTGGAGACTGAGGCCAAACAAGGTTAGGTGACTTACCTAGGGCCACACAGAAAGTAGTGTCTGAGATGGGGTTGAAATTTGGGTCTTCCTGCCTCTCATTCCAGTGGTCTATATACAATACTATTTTGTCCCCTAGCTGCTATCAGCGCAAATACACTGAAGGTCATTTCTGTCTTCTGGGGGGTGGGGAATCAGGAACACTGATGAAGGAGATGACATTTAAGCTGATTTTTAAAGGATAGGAGGCATGTCAATAAATGAAATGGGTAAGTTGTGTAGAACAGGAAATGGCTTTCCTGGTATGAGGAACAAGCAGTGTCAGCAAAGACATGGAGGTAGGAAGAATTGAACATGTTCAGTTCTATGTTCAGTTGAGTAGCTGAGCTCGAATGGGCACAGAATATATGAAAGTGTAAAGTGTGAGTTAAGACTGGAAACATCAACACACACTACTTTCTGTGTGGCCCTAGGTGAGTCACCTAACCTTGTTTGTCCTCAGTTTCCACATCTGTAAAATGGGGATAATAACAGCACCTACCTCACAGAATCATTCTGAGGACAAAATAAAGATACTAGATCAAACTTTAAAGTATTATGATGTTTTGGGCAGCCTTGGAGGTGAGAAGACTTGTATCTGACACATCCTAGCTGTGTGACCTTGGATGAAATACTTAACCTCTCAGCCTATTTCCGAGGGCCTTGATTGACAGGTTGAGTTGGACTTTATGTGGCAGGCAATGGGTAACCACTAAAACTTTTGAGCATTGGAGTGACAGGATCAGACTTCTGAATTAAGACAGTTAATCTGTCTATGTTGTTAGCATGGATTTGAGAAGGGTATGGCTGCATGTGGGGAGACCTGGTAGAAGGCTATATTAATAGTCCTGGGGAAAGGTAATGAATTCCTAAACTTGTGTGGTGGCCCTTGGAATGGAAAGGAGGGAATGGATGCAAGAGATATTTGGGAGATAGAATGAATAGGATTTAGCCCGACGCCACTTACTACATGAAGCTTTTCTGGAACCCCTCCCCCAGCTCCCATTACCTTGCATTTATTTTGTATATACTTAAGTGTGTACATGTGGTCTTCCCATTGGAATATAAGCTTTTTGTATACAGAGACTCTGTCTATATGCCCAGTTCTTAGCATAGCACCTGACACCTAGTAGGCATTTAAGAAATGCTTGCTGATTGCTTGACCGAGAGGGAAGAGTCAAATGTGACTGAAGTTTCAAGCTTAACTGACTAGAAGAATCATGGCAACCTTGACAGAGAGGGAGGAAAACTGGAAAGCAAAGCAGGTTTAGGGAAGAAGTGGTGAATTCCAGTTTTAGAAATGTTGATTTTGATGGTAATCATGACAACATTCAGTAGACAAGCAGAAATGAAAACCTGGCACTTAGGAAGTATACATATGGCTGGAAGCATAGGTATGGTAATTGTTCACAAAGAGTTGATCATTGGAACGGTGGAAGCTGAGACAGCCAAGGAAAAGACTAGAAAGAGAGAGGAAAGGCATCAAGAGCAGAGCCTTGTGGAACACCTGTGTTAAGGGAGAGGCAGCAGCAGAAGAGGAGCTGACAAAAGGACAGAGGATTAATGAATGAACTAGAACCACGCTGTGTCCAAAGACCACCAAGAACAGAATATGGAGGAGGGCTATCTATTCAATTGTGTCAAATGCTACAAAATGTCTGAAGATGATGAGGACTCAATATAGGTCACGGCTGACCTTTTGAGAGCATTTTCAGTGCAGTTATGGTATTGGGAATCATCCCAGAGTGAATGGGAAGTGAGAAAGTAGAAATAGCCTGTACAGACTATTTATTCAAGAAGTTTCCTGGAGAAAAGGAAAAGAAAGATGGATTTATTTTCCCTAGGGATAGGACAAACAAGCATTTTTGTGGCAGAAGGAAAAGAGGTGGCATAGTTAGGTTTCAGATGCAAGAGAGGGGACAGACAGTTGCTGTAGGGATCCTCCGACGGGAACAGGGAAGGGGCACTGAGAGAGAAGTTTGCCTTGGCCTGTCTCTTCCTCAGAGGCAGAGGGAAAGGAAGAGACAATGGGCGAAGACATAGTGTTTTTGAGAGGAGGATGGGAAGACTTGAGGGTAGACTTGGTGTAGCTTGATCTTAGTTAAATTGGAACTGAGGTCATATGCTGAAGGGGTATGTTGGGAGGGAGTAAGGGTAAGGCTGCAAGCTTTGAAGGGAGATGAAAAGGATTGGCAAAGCAATGTGGGAAATATGATAGGGACCATATACCACATTTATATTAGTTATTTAAAAACAAAATGAAGAAGTTAAATACATAACGTCATAGCTCTGGGAAAGACATTAGAGGGGACCTGAGAGGTTCTCTATTCCATTCCTCTGTCTCAGGAAGACCCACCCATAAATGGCCTCTCATCACTGAAAATGATCCTATTTTTAAAAATGCCAGACATGGATATTTTCTCAGGAACCCATTTTAATGATTACTTCTTTTTTGGCTAACCTAAGTCTCTTGTGCTGTTCTACTCTGTGTAGGCAGAGGACTTTTTTTTTTATTTCTTTCTTTCTTTTTTTGCTTTTTGGAGGGGGGAAGGCAGGGCAATTGGGGTTAAGTGACTTGCCCAAGGTCACACGGCTAGTAAGTGTTAAGTGTCTGAGGCTGGTTTTGAACTCAGGTCCTCCTGACTCCAGGGCCATTGCTCTATTCACTGCACCACCTAGCTGGCCCCATGGCGGAGGACTTTTTAACATAGTGGTAAGAACCCTGGACCCAGATTCTAGTTCTGACTTTTCCTATTTACTAATTTCCCTTAGATTATCTTTAGTTTCCTCGCCTGTAAAACTAAGGGCTAGATTGTCAGTGATGAACTAGAAACTGAAGCGGTTTGATCATTCTGGATTTCAGTTTGAAACAATGCAAGAAAAGTAACCAAATTATCTACAGCCTGTGACCCAGTTATCTTACTATTGTACATGTACTCCCAAGGCAGTCAAAGGAAGCATGATAATATAGTAGACTTGTACTTAGTGTTAGAGGGATTAGGTTCATGTCTCAGCTCTGGCACTTAGGTATGACCTGTATAACTTTGGGCCAGTTATTAAATGTCTCTGAACCTCAGTCTTCTCATCTGTAAAATGTAGTATCTAGTAGTACTAGATAATCCCCGAAGTTCCTTATAACTCTAAAATTTTATGATTTTCTGATTCTTTGATTTAGTCTTTAAAAAGTCTCATTTTTTCTGTGGGAGGCAGAACTGTAGTGGAAAGAACTTTGGGCTTGAAGTTAAAAGGCTGGGGTTCAAGTCTTACTTCGACATTAACTTACTATGTTACCCTAAACAATTTACCTAACCTCTACGAACCTTAGATTCTTTATAGATCTGAAGGGGGAGAAGGGTTGTGTGCTAGATGTCTAATGTTAGTGTAGCAATCCCTTTGGACTACTTTCCCAGAAGGCAGTAAATAACTTGGGGTTCTAGGAAACCTTGTGGATAGCTACCACCAAGCTAAACTTAACTAAACTAAAACTATAGTAGTTCACAAGCCCCAACTGATATGCTTCCTCTTAATAATATTAGCCAGTAGAGGTAATTGGCTCTTAGAAAAGGCATAACAAGATGGCATAGTAAAAACTGTGTAAACAATAGTAAAAAAAAAACCCAAAGATGGCACACTAAAAGTATCTATAAAACCACACTCCATTAAATTAGAGTGCATTCTCTCACTAACATTCTCAGCATCTGTTAGAAGAGTGGGAACAAACTTAGGAGTAAAACAGAATAAGGCAGACATGTAGAAAACGTGGCCAAGACTACTTACTACTCCAGTATTATAGGGCTTCAAAATCCTCTCTCTCCTAGTAGAATCATCACAAAGCTGTCACCTGGGCATGGTATTTCTGGCTCCTAGGTTCTGGTCCCTTTCCATAGCTTGATTCTCAATTGCTAGGATTAGCTCTCAAGTCCATAGTGGGCTCTCTTTTCTGCTGCCAGGGATTCTGCTCCTCAAAGAGGCGTCCTCCTTTGAATGACTGCCTCTTTATATGTACATCTTTTTGGAGTGTGTGTCTCATGTGTGCTTTAAATCATCTCAAACTGTCTGCTTGATAGTATCTGCTTTTGCGTGGGTAGCTCTGTTACTAGATACCATAGCTAATGAGGAGAGAAGAGAAATCTTTCTCACCCTAGGGATCTCCCTGAGAAGTTAGAGTCTACACTCACCCAAACTCCTGAATTCCCCGAACTCATTCCTTAGCTATGAAAAGACATGTCAATTTTTACTTGCCCAATGAGAGTGTTCCTTTACATTTATTATCACTTCTTGCTTCCTGCTAAATTCCTGCCTCCCTTGTGATAAAAAGGTGTGATTGGGGATGAAATCGCCATCCCTCATAGGCCTTTTCCATGGTAAACTTTGTACCCAGCATTCTGGCAGTTATACTCTAGAATATAAGGCAAACTCTCTGAATTCTCTATGAACCGACATCTGGGGACAGAGCTGGGCAGAGGAACAGAGATCGATTAGGGGGGATCTTTACATTACCCATCTCAAAGTATGTTATGAGGACCAAATAGGACGGTGGATATGAAGTGCTTTGCATCCACAAATCATTATAAAACTGACATGTAAGTGGCAAAGTAATTTAAATCTGTGTTAAGACTGATTTTGTAGAACAGAGAAAGAGAATCTCTGTAAGTGACCAGAGCCTAAGAAGACAGCTGGAAACTGCTCTGAGACCCCACCTAGACCAGAGAGCTACATCAGAGGCTCTTCCTAGAATCAGACTGATGTAGGAGATGAGACTTCTGAGTCTTAAGTGGACAGTTTTATTTTATTTTATTTTTTACTGTTTAATTTTTCCCTTCGTGACTTATCTGTACGGTCTACTGACTAAAGGGAACTGACCCCTTTGGTTTTGTCAGCTTTTCATTCAGTTTATCCCCCCTTTTCCTTCATATTATTACCCATCATAAGCCCCATAGTTAAGAACCCTTGATGAAATGTTTGTAATATCAGTTAAAGATAAGTTTAGGGGGGCGGCTAGGTGGCGCAGTGAGTAAAGCACTGGCCCCAGAGTCAGGAGGTTCTGAGTTTGGTTCCAGCCTCAGACACTTAACACCCACATAAAAAAAAACAAAAAACTAGTTGCCCTCCAATTGCCCTCCAAAAGGAAGAAAAAAGATTAGTTTAGGAGATTTTGTCTCTCAATTAGATTTAAATGGGGAAATGTGAAAAATGAATATTTCTCTCATAACTAATTACTAATTGCTGTATTAGGGCCAAGGCTTTCCCCCTTTTCTACTTTCTCACCCAGAAACATACCCTAAGACCTTCATTTTCAGGTCCTGACTGACACATACTAGATACATAAATACCCATAATAACCTCCTAATGTGGAAGGCAACTGTCTATGGCTGTAAATTATGGAAGAATTTCTGACTGCATCAGTAGAGTGAATTTCCATATCAGTAGTTGTTTACAATAATACAGGCCAGTATACACAGCAGCAGCAATAGCAGCAGTAGCAGAGCAGCAGCAGCAGCAGTAGTAACAGTAGCAGTAGTAGTAACAGTAGCAATAGTAGTAATAGCAGTAGCAGAAGCAACAGCTTCATCAGTAGCATCAGTAGCTGCAGCAATAGTAGTAGTAGCAGTAACAGCAGCAGCAGAAGCATCAATAGTAACAGTAGCAGTCAGCAGTAACAGTAGTAGTAGCAGAGCAGCAGCAGCAGCAGTAGTAGCAATAGTGGTAGTAGAAGCAGCAACAGCAGCAGCAGAAGCAGCAGCAGCATCAATAGTAACAGTAGCAGTCAGCCGTAACAGTAGTAGCAGCAGAGCAGCAGCAGCAGCAGTAGCAGCAATCAGCATCCATAGCTGCAGTAGCAGTAGTAGCTAAAAAGAAGAGGAGAGGAGCGGCTAGGTGGTGCAGTGAATAAAGAGCACCAGCCCTGGAGTCAGGAGGACCAGAGTTCAAATCCAGCCTCAGACACCTGACACAATTACTAGCCATGTGACTTTGAGCAAGTCACTTAACCCCAATTGCCCTCTAAAAAGCAAAAAAAAAGAAGAGGAGGAACTTTTCAACCACAGCCTGCCCTCCCAGGACCCACTCACTTGGAAGAGCAAACATCAACCCAATGAGGTGAGGTATTTGCTACCCAACAAGCATCAATGAAGAGAAAAGTCTGGGAATGAATGAACTCCAGAGTACTTGATGGATCTTCCTGATTCCCAAAGTGAAAGGCTCAGTGAGGAGGAAGGGGCAAGGTAAAAAGTAAAGAGGAAAACCACCTCTAGCGCCTACTTAGTCGGGTGACGAGGGGGCGCATCCTAGCTTGTGTCATAAGTCATGTTTTGGAATGGATGAAGGAATGGAAAGTTAAAGAAAGCAGCTGCAGGAGACAATGGCTAAAAAGAGACAATTTGAGACAATTTTAAAATACAAACCTGAACCGACAAGATTAAGAGGGAACTTTGCAATTGAATTAAGGATGAACATGTACCAAAAAAATGAATAAAAACTCTGTGTGATGGCAACAGACTGGAAACTAAAGAAATGGATGGTTTCAGAGAAACCTGGGAAGACTTGTAGGAATTCATACAGAGTAAAATGAGCTGAACCAGAATAATTTATACCGTGAGACCAGCAATGTAAAGACAAACAACTCTGAAAGACTTAAGAGCTCTGGTTTAAAGCGATGACTAACTATGTCTTCAGAGGACCTAGAATGAGGCACAATCCCTGATATGTGATGGACTCAGGGTTCAGAATGAGACATATTTTTGGACATAGTCAATGCAGGAATATTTTTTTGCTTGTCCATGGATATTTGTTACTAGTATTTTGTGGTGTGTGTGTGTGTGTGTGTGTGTGTGTGTGAATAGGGGAAGGAGGTAGGAGAGAGAAAACAAGTTTTTGTTCATTAAAAAAATTAAATCTAATTATAAAATTAGATACTACGTAGACACAAAAACTTCAGGGGAAACAATGAAAATAAAACAAACTAACCATTTTCTCCCCTCCTACTAAAAAAGGAACATGCTCTTTTTTTAATTTGTTGGCTTGCTCAGATTTATTTTTGCTGTGAAGTAGCTTTGCTATTTAAAAATGCTATTTTGTTAAATACCCCACTCCTATTCCTATTTCATGCTGTGAGTGGCATTTTTGTACTCTGCCTTAGTGGTGTGAAATAGTAGAAGGACTCAGGGTTTGAACACCATTTCTTAGTTGTGTGCTTTTTTAGCAAGTCACTTCAATCTTTCTCCTTCTTAGCTTCCTTACCTGTTACATTGCAGGGCCACTGTACGGATCAAATTAACTGGGAAAGAGAGAAATTAGCTCCTCTTCCTGATTCTAAGCCCAGTGCATCCCTGAGCTACCAGAACTCTAGTGTTACTAAGCCAAAACCAGACAGTGCCTGTCCTTAAAGAGCTTACATTATCCTGGGGGAGCAATATGCCCCTAGGTAAGTAAATACTATATATAGTATCTATGAACATAGATTTAGATTTAGGGAAGCCAGGTGGTGTACTCACTAGATAGGGAGGATACTCTATCTGGTCTGGATCAAGGAAGACTCATCTTCCTGCATTCAAATTGACCTCAGACAAGTTACTAACTGTGTGATGCTGGGAAAGTAACTTAACCCTTTTTGCCTCAGTTTCCTCATCTGTAAAATATGCTGGAGAAGGAAATGGCAAATCACTTCAGTGTCTTTGCCAAGAAAACCCCAAATGGGGTCACCAAGAGTTGAACAGGACTGAAAACCACTGAGAAAAATAGATTTAGATCTGGAAGGAGTCTTAGAAATTACCTAGTCTGATTCCCCCATTTTCCTGATAAGGAAACTGAAGGCTAGAGAAACTGAAAAAGTCATACAGGCAGTATATGGAGTCAGGATTTAAATACAGGTCCTGTGATTCCAAATCTGATATTCTTCCCATGCACCTCTTTTCCCTTTTCACTCACTTGCCTGCAGGTGGGTTTGGGGCTTTTCTCTTGGTGCAGAATTGCTTTATGATTGGGCTTCTTCTGAAGATAGAATAGCTTCAGGAATACCCCTCCCTGCAAAGTGACACAGTGACTCAAGGAGTTTTCAAAATTGTCCCATCCAATGGTATCCCTCAAGCTGGGAGATAACTAGGGCTGGGAGTACCTTTCTCTCATTTTTATCTTGGCCCTGGGAAATCTTGGAGCTTTCTAAGGTGGCCCTGGGAATGACAGCGCCCCCCCCCAAACTACTGGTCCTCCTTCCAACCAGACCCCTAAGCCATTATAAAGGGAAGAGCCAATTCTTGTGGAAAAGATCCCAAAGGAACCATACTACTGGCTCTGTTTCTAGCTGGGGGCCCAAAGCCATCATCCAGGGAAATAACTTTTGTGGAGACAAGACCTGACAACCATGTCTGCAAGTGCCGAGGTCCCCCACATCTTTAGCAGCCATAGCTAAGAAAGTTCTTTCCCCCAAAATTTTTGACACAACCAAATGGTTCAACCTTAGAAATGGGTGTGGTTTTATCAATGGAAATATAGTGTCGCGATATAATGCACATTGTATTATATAATGCATACATCTGAAGCCATAAAATAAAGACATTGTTACTGGCTGCATTGCCACCATACCCTAGGGACCATTGAGTCTTTCCATATGACTTGCAGATTGAAGATCCTTATGTGAGTTGTCTTCTCCATTGAAAGTTGAGTTCCTAGAATGTAGGGAATGCCTTGCTTTTCTATTTGCATCCTCATGCTTTGCATGTAGCAAATGCTTAATAAATGCTTCCCCCCCCCCATTCATTGATTCATTCATTGTGGGGCACAGGTTCCCCAGAGTGTTTCTCTAACAGCAACAGTTTCCTTGTCCTGATTCTTTTCCAGAAAAAGATGGGGAATAGTGAGGGGAGCCTCTGGGTCTGAAATGCTTTCTTTATAGTTAGATTTTTCAACTTAACAAATTAAAAGTCACTTGCTAAGAAAGATCTTTATTTAATGGTCAATTTTAATAGTAAATTTTCTTGCTTAGTGCAGACATTATCGGCTTGAGTAATCCTCTTGCTTTGGCTGCTTGTGGGTGTTTCCTAAAGTCATAACACAAAGTATTGTTCTAAAAATACCTGTCATAAAAACAGAGACTGACTAAGGCTTTGGTTGGAAATCTTTGCTCACCAAAAACATCATTTAAGTTTTGCAGAAACCGGTTGAACCTTTGAATTAGACTGGAGACAACGATGAAAACCACATATATTTCTTTTTCTGTTAGTGACTACCTATAGACACCCTAACCTAGACTATGGCTTAAGGACTAAAAGGGGTTTTTGATTCATAAATAGAAAAATAGAGTGCTTTCCATGAAGCCTAGCTGACTAGATTATCTTTCTTTATATGAATGTTCTGATTTCATGATACTGAATTTGTGACCCTTGCTAGGGGATAATATGTTTGTCCTTAGTTTAACATTTAAAATATTTGGAAGAATGACTTTTAAAATATCAGTATGAAGTATCACACGTAGAAACACAGCAATAAATTTTTCCATTATAAACTCTTAAACAAAGAAAAACCTTGGAAATGAATTGTGCATATTTTTTAAACATCTTCCAATTTTTATTCTATGAGACTCAAATGTCAGCTTGATCTCAAAATTCATTAAATACAAGCAATACTCGTTTTAATGTGTGTTTTCTTCTCCTACCCCACTTTTTTTTTTCTGAAGAAAAACACATGCATTTATATTGGTAATCCAAAAAAGGGAGGAAGAATTGGCATGGTTATTAGCACCAATATGTGGGACTTTCTTAAAACCTTTGTAAAGTGAATTTCCCAACCCAAGGGACCTTTAGATCAATTTATTGGGGGTGGGGCTCTTGGGTTTTACTCTTTTCACCTTTCCCCAACCTGATGAGACCTCTTTTTTTGGTGAGTAGAACAATGAAAGACCAAGTCACACACACTTGGTGACCCAGCCATAAGGTCACTAAAAGGCGGGTGTCCTGAGTGCAACCTCAGGGAAGAAACAGTGCTCCAAAGGAGGTCACCCTAGCTGCTGTTCATCAGGGTTGGTCCCAGTGTGATTTACTGGATCAGGCCGTGACACCTTTATATCCTCCCTCCCATCTCAGCAGGGACCAGGAGACTCAGGCCAGGGGAGAGGTGAGATTGTGAGCTTTCCCCCGTCACCTTCTGAAGAACTTTCCCATCATCTAGCTTTTCCAGGGCAGGGGCAACGAACCCTAGGCTTTCCTTTCTTTGGGTTACCAGCTATGTGGTAAGCCAGTACCTTTGAAGCAATAGACTGAATTTATGACACCCGAGGGCGGGAACGATAGTTTTCAGCTCTTCCCTCTTTCTCCTAGCCACTGAACTTCATGTGGTCCAGTGTAAATCAACAGAACTACTGCTGCCCAGCTTCTATTGTTGCCAGGATGTTTTATACCCTATCCTGTCAGTGACTTAGAAGAGTTAAATAGAATTGCAAAGGTCTGAGGAGTAAAGTTACACTTGTTAGCTTTCTCCGCCTAGTTCAGACATTATGGAGAGACATAAAACCCTAAGGTAGATTTAACATAGAAAATAAAACTCAACTGAGTTCCCAAAAGAAAAAAGAGTGGGGGTGGGGTGGGGAGGAATCCAACCTGGTTTCCAGTCATTGAAAGCATTTCCCAAGTGAGACAGTAGTCACCCATTTAGTGAAGGAGGGGGAAGGAGTTTATAATGGGCCAGGGACCCTCCAGGAATGTTCTATGCCTTGAAGGAAGCTGTCCCTGACAAAAAAAAGATTTGCATAGCTATACCTCTCCATGAAGTGGTTATGTGGTTAGTGTACTGGGTCTGGAGTCAGGAAGATGGGAGTTCAAATATGGCCTCAGAAACTTACCAGCTGGGTGACTTTGGGCAAGTCATATGATCTGTTTGCCTCATTTTCCTTATCTGTAAAAAGGGGTTAATAATAGCACCTACTCCCCAGGGTTGTTGTGAGGACCAAAAGAGAGAAAATCTGTAAAATGCTTAGCATAGAGCCTGACACATAGTAGGTATTATATAAATGCTAGCCATCATCATCATCATCATTATTATTATTCCTGTTTTTGCTGTTAGAATGGAGATTCACCTGCTTCTAGCGAACCAAAGGAAGAGAAATTACCAAAATTCTTTTAGTAAGATATCTATAAGAGCTCATAGGCATGGGGGCTTGGGGCTGTACAAGACTCATAGGGTTTTGAGCTGGATGGGACCTTAGAAATCATCAAATCCAAGTGCTGCTTTTTATAGATAAAGAAGTGATTTCAACCCACTTCACTCTCTATGTGTAGCAAATGTCTACCATATATAAGGTCTACATGTTGAGGATTCAAAGTTGAGGAGGGTAATGATATAAACAATAGCTAGCGGTTTATATGGCACTTTAGGTTTGCAAATAACTTTACAGCTATCTCATTTAATCCACACAATTGCCCTAGAAGGTAATTATCCCCATTTTATATATGGGGAAACTCAAGCAGCCCGAGGTTAAGTGACTTGCCCAGGATCACACAGCTAGTTAGTGTTTGATGTCAGATTTGAACTCAGGTCTTCTTGACTCCAGGTCCAGTGCTCTGTCCACTGGGCCATCAAACTACCTGACCTAGTTACTTGAAGGAAAAAGAAAGAATTCAACTGGGCTGGGAAGTTCCCTCCTTCACCACTTAAAGGGGGATGAGCCAATGAGATCACCAACTGTAAGCAGTTTAGTCCTTCTTGGTTAGAAAATTGGGCTGACACCCTGGCTTTGTCCCTTAGAGCTCTGTCCTGGGGGGATGAGGCTACTGGGCAACGTCAAGGGTAGAAGCTAAAGCAGTGCTGTTTGGAGTTAAGAAAGAAGACCCTCAGTTTTGATATAATGCCCATGTCCCAGGAGCTCTCCCTTTACTCCTCCTCACCAAGGGGTGACTGGCCAACCATTTCCTATATGTGGGACTGTGGGCAAGACCCTTTCCCTCCCTGGGCCACAATTCCTTCATCTGTAAAAGGAGAAGATTGGACTAGATGATCTCTAAACTAAGGGCTCTTCCAGCTCTCAGTCTGTGATCCTGCGACCACCCTTCTCCCTTCCACCCCAATTCCCCAGACCACATGATTTATGGCTTCATTCTCTGTCAAGCCTGCTTCTTGTTCTTCAATCTAATCTCTTTAACAATGACTGGCTTTCAAGGTCTGCAAAGAAATTCACATTCATTGCCCCATTTGAGCCTTACAAGCAACCCAAGGAGGTAGGTTCCTATAGCAGCAAGCACCCCAGCATACCCAGGGTGGCTGCCAACACAGGTTCTTAGATCTTCTTTTCTAAAGGAAAGCAACTCAAAATGGGTTAACAATCTTGCTTTAGTCAATCAAACATATCATTTACCTAGTTCAGGGGGGAAAGGTCAGCACCCCGAACTTCAGAGTATACAGACAGAAACATTTCAAGCAGAGAGGCCTCCAACTGTCCAACCAACCATTACATCTATACCAAATCACAATTACCAGAAAGGGAAGCATCGACATCTGGGTTTTTCAAAGCTGGGGGGGAGGGGGGATGGGGCTGTCAAAGGCTGCCCATAATCTCATCTGGTCAAATCACACAACACTTCCCAAAGTGAGCCCCAAAACAAAGTCTCACATCAGGGATTATATAGCCTTCTCCTGGGTCAGTGAATGTAACCACCCTCTTGACCCACTGCCCAATCACAAAGCACCAAGGTGTGGGCATTCCTGAAAAACAAGCCTCCCACCACAGACTCCAGGTGCACTTAACCTAGGGGCAGGGAAGATCTTAAAAATTTACATTCCTATAACAGTTCCATAGTATGAATGCCTCCATTAATGAATCAGTCTGTTGGTCTATCAACAAGCACTAATTAGATACCTACTATGTGCTAGGCACTATAATATGTATTAGGGATACAAGGAAAAACAAAAACAAAAACCAAAAAAACCTGTCCCTACTCTCAAGGAGCTCATAGTTTAATGGTGGAGACAATCTATCTATACACATATGTGTAGGTATGTATGTATTCTATATATATATATATATATGTATATGGAGAAAGGGAGAGAGAGGGAGGGAGAGACACAGACAGGGACAGACAGAGACAGACAGACAGAGTGAGAGAGAGAGAGAAAGAGAGAGAGAGAGAGAGAGAGAGAGAGAGAGAGAGAGAGAGAGAGAGAGAGAGAGGATAACTCAGTTTCAGAACGGAAGGTCCAAGCAGGTGGGAAGTGGCAGGAGGAAGAGGAAACACCTCCTAGAGAAGGTAGTATTTAAGCTGAGCATTGATGGAAGTCAGGTAAATGAAGAGGTGAAAGTAAGGAGGAAGAACATTCTAGGTATGGGAGATAATCACTGCAAAGCCAAGGGGATAAGAGATGGAATGCCACATTGGAGGAACTGTGAGTAGGTTAGTGTTGCTGACTCAGAGAATTTGGAAGAAGACTGGAAAGAGGGGAAGGGCTCAGGTTATGAAGAACTCTAAATACAAAACAGGGAAATTTACATTTGATTCTTGAGGTAATAGGGAGCCACTGGAACTCATTGAGCATGGGGGTGATGTGGTCAGAAAAGTCTTCCTGACGGTTGAGTGAGAATGAATTGGAGTGAGAAAAGATTAAAGCCTGGGAGACCAGTTACAAGGCTATTGTAATAGCCCAAGAAGTGATGAAGGGTCTGTACTGGGGTTGTGGCTATGTGAGCAAGAAACATATGTATATTAAAGATGTGAAGGTAGAAACAACAGGATTTGGCAACTGGTTGGATATATGGAGTGAGGGTGAGGTGGCTGGGAGGATAGCTGTATCATTGTAGCAACAGACAAGTTTAGAAGATAGGAGATAATGAGTTCTGCTTTAGACTTTTGAGTTTGTTATGATAAAGGGACATCCAGTTTGATGGCTCGGAAAGATAGCTATTGATGTGGGACAGGAGCTCATGAGAGAGACTAGGGATGGACATAAAGATCTGGGAATAATGAACAAAGAGATGATTGAACTGATGGGAGCTGATGAGATTACTTTATGTTCCATGTAATATCCACTGAAAAAAGAAGAGGGCCCAGGATAGAACCAAGGGTAATACCCTTGGTAAGTGGACATGACATGAATGAAGAACCAACAAGGGAGTTTGAGAAGGAGCAGTTGGATGGATAGAAGGGGAAAAAGGACAGAAGAGTGAGACAAGAATTAAGAGAACAGAGAGTATGTAGAAGGAGGTGAACAACATTGTCACATGCTATAGAGATTTAAAAAATGCACCTCTCTCCCTTCTTTGAAGAAGTGAGGGATTATGAGTATGGAAAAATGGACGTGCCATCAGAAAGAATCAACATGTTGGTTGGTTTTGCTGAGTTTTTTTCTTTGTTTCTTATTTTATAAAGGATAACTGAGGGAAGAGGAAGCAATATATTCCAAGATGAAAGTGATGTAAAAACAAAAGACATTCAAATACTTGAAGAAGCAATTATATCTCTTCTGAGTCTTCTCTTCTCTAAACTAAATGTCCCCAGTTCTATCAAATGCTCCTCATATGGCATGGACTCAAGGTACCTCACCATCCTGGCTGCCCTCCTGTGGATACTCTGTAGTTCATCAATATCCTTCTTAAACTACTGAACGTGATACTCTAGATGAGGTCTGATGAGAGCATAGTACACTGGGATTCTTGCCTATAGAGTGAAGTGTTATTTCTCTTTCTCCTCTCTCTCATAAATGAGGAAACCGAGGTTGTGAGGTCACATAATTGTTACATGTTAAAACCAGGGCTAGAAACTTGGTCTGACTCCCATTCCATGGCATCGTGTGGATCATGCCAACTGTTAGGTCCTATAGCCAGAGCTAGAAGGGAGCATAGAGATTGTCCAGTCTAACCACTTTGGTTTTTACAATGAGTAAGCCAAGTTTTTAGAGGTGAAGTGACTTGCTTTAAGTCCCATAATGAATTAGTGGCAAAGGAGACTGAGCCCCGTGTCTCCTGGTTTTCTCATCTACTCTTTCCAGTATACTACAGAGGAGGCAGTTGGAACTCATGGGCACATGCCTTACCAAGGGGAGGTCAGCAAGGTCATAATCCTAGGAGACAGTACATGCCTCCTATCTCTTTTTATCTCCCTATAGTGTCTACTATACTACTGTGCACATAGATATACATGGGTGGGGCTCATTAAACACTGTTTATTTGACTGTTCAACTAAATGGGCAGCACCTCCTGTTCCCCTTTCCATATAATGGGTCTTGTTGTGAGGATCAAATAAAACAATGTATTTAATCTTTCTCAACCTCAGTGTTCTTGGATGAAGAGGTGGCCCTTCAACTTGCCAAAACCAACCAACCCCTCTACCTTGTTTCCATCTCCTCCCAACTTCTTTAGTAGATTATTCACACAATCTCTCTCTCCGTCTCTCTTTGTCTCTGTCTCTCTCTTTCATTTTCTACTTATCTCATGAGAGATAAGTAGATCTCTCCTTATCTACTAGCTCTTTTTCTGCTTCCTACAAACATACCCATGTCTCCACAACCCTTAAAAATTCCTCACTTGATCCTACCATCCACACTACCTACTGTCCCATACCACTATTTGAGAAAGCTACTCATAATCCCTCACTTCTTCAAAGAAGGTAGAGAGGTGCATTTTTTAAATCTCTCCTGAGTGGGTGGTGGGTGGGGAGTCAAACTTGGGCAATATAATTCCATATCATTCAGTTGTAGTCATGTATATTATTTTCTTGCTTTAACTTGCTTCACTCTTCATCAGTTCATATAAGGCTTCCCATGTTTCTCTGCATTCATTACACTTGTAATTTCTTACCATGTGGTAATAGTCCATTACATTCATATATCACAATTTGTATATTCTTTCCTTAATTGATGGGTATCTACTTTGTTTACATTTCTTTGCTACCACAGAAAAGAGCTGCTCTGAGTATTTGATGCATAGTGCTGCCATGAATATTTTCACCCCTTTTCTCTTTGACTTCCTCAGGGTATATGCTTAGCAGTGGAATCTCTGGGTCAAAGCAGATAGACATTTTGGCCACTATGAAAGCACATTATTTTTAACTCCAAAAGGCCATGCAAATACTAGGTACTACTACTACTACTACTACTACTACTACTACTACTACTACTACTA
>NW_027186296.1:107578434-107585492 GCF_028583685.1 Petaurus breviceps papuanus
TACTACTACTACTACTACTACTACTACTACTACTACTACTACTACTACTACTACTACTACTACTACTACTACCACTACCATCATCATCACCACCACTACTATTACAATTCTTTTTTTCCTCTTCTTTCTTTTTTTAAATCAAATTAACCAAAGGTTTATCAATTTTATTGTTTTTTTCACAAAGTTTTATATTTCAATGAGGATTTTTAATTTGTTCTTTTTCTAGCTTTTTCAGTTGCATGCTCTATTCCTTGATCTCCTCTTTCTCTATTTTATTCATGTAAGCATTCAGAGATATAAAACTTCCCCTAAGAACTGCTTTCATTGCATCCCGTAAGTTTTGGTATGTTGTCTCATTCTGTTATTCTCTTGAATGAAGTTGTTGATTGTTTCTATGATTTGTTTTTTGACTCACTCATTCTTTAGGATTAGATTATTTCATTCCCAATTAATTTTTAGTCTATCTTTCCATGGCCCTTTATTATAGTACACATAATTTTTATTGCATCGTCATCTGAAAAGGATATATTTAATATTTCTGCCTTTCTGCACTGGATTGTGAGGTTTTTATGCCCTAGTATAAGGGTCAGCTTTTGTGTATATGACTACTACAATTGCAATTCTAAGGGGACACAAGATCAACACTGAAAAGTCACAAATATAAAAACACAAATAAATATGTCAATAAGTTAAAATTTGTTAGAAAAAATATAATAAAGGGAAGCTGAAATTAAGGGAGCCATGTGGAAGGAATTAGGAAAGGTTTCCTAGAGTAGTTAGGTCCTTTGGAGGGTTTTGAAAAAGAGGAGACAGGGGGGCTAGGTGGCACAGTGAATAGAACACCTGTCTTGGAGTCAGGAGGACCTGAGTTCAAATCTGGCCTCAGCACTTAACACAAAACTAGCCAGGTGACCTTGGGCAAGTCACTTAACCCCAATTGCCCTACTTTGTGCTTCTGAAAAAAAAAAAAAAAAAAAAAAAAGAAAAGAAAAAGAGGAGGCAGGAAGAAAGGGACAAAGTTATGTGAGGAGAAATAAACAAACATCTGTAGCCTGTAAGAAAATCTGTCTTCTGATGCCATCTCATAGGTAAATGTTTATTTGATGACAATAATAGCCAGCATTTGAGGTATGCAAAATGCTTTACAAACTCATAACAAGTCTAGGAAGTACATGCCATGTTTAATCCCTATTTTTACAGGTGAGGAAACTGAGGTAAACAGATATTAAGTGAGTTGAGTGGGGTCACCCAGCTAATAAGGATCTTTCTGACTCCAATTCTAGAACTCCATCCCTTGCACCACTCTCTATTTGTAATCATAACATATGTACACCTTGAGTTATCTCTCAAAAATAATTTAGGTAAAGTTTTACCAAATCATGTTTAGTCAGAGAACAACTTCCAACCTGAGCTGACTTATATTCAGTATTCTTAGCATCCTAATTAATAATGATAACTATGTTAGAGTTGTGCTAGCTCATGTTGCTTTCCCAGGCTGTTCTGTTCTCAGGAAGTAATTATATTGTAAAATAATATAAAATGAGTGGTACCAACTTTTGACTAAGAAATATATAAAAAACTATCTTGGATGTTAGTGCTGGAATAAAAAGGAAGGTCAAAGAATGGAGGAAGAGGAGGCAGCCAGAGACATTTCTGGATATTCTAAAGAAGTTTAGCAGCCTTGTTTCTTTATTATAGACTTTTCCCTATAGATTCTTTATTATATTACAACTATCTTGTAGACAGTACATTAGGGTCTGTGGATTCTAAATCAGCTATCCCTTCTGAATTTGGGGAGCAGGTCAGAAATATCCCCCTGTGGAATAGATGCTAGTGACAATCAATGTAAAATAGATGAAATTAGCCAGCAGCAAGAGATAGAGATGGTTTGTAAATATACCACTGATAAAAACTAGGAAGCTTCTTCAGTCTTAGCAAGGGACATGAGGGAAAGGGGAAGGAGGCATTTCTTCTAAAGTAAAAGGCATTTGTTTTTATTTTTAAAAATTTATTTATTTTTAGTTTTCAACAATCCCTTCCATAAGATTTTGGTTTCTAAATGTTCTCCCCTTTCCTCTCTTCCCCCTTCTCAAGACAGAGTATAATCTGATATAGGCTCTACATATACATTCATGTTGAACATGATTTCATATTAGTCAATGTAAAGAAGAATTAGAACCAATAGGAAGACCCATGAGAAAAAAGAAACAAATTTTTAAAAGAGAGCAAATAGTATGCTTTGATCTGCATTTAGAGTCCATAGTTCTTTTTCTGGATGTAGATAGCATTTTCCATTGTGAGTTTTTTGGAATTGTCTTCAATCTTTGCATTTCTGAAAAGAGCTAAATCTATCAAAGTTAGTCATTACACAATGTTGCTCTTACTGTGTACAATGTTCTCTTGGTTCTGCTCACTTTACTCTGCATCAATTCATGTAAGTCTTTCCAGGTTTTTCTGAAGTCCATGAGACATTTATTTCAAATATAACTAAAGCAAAATTAGCTGTGATCTTAGAAACTGTAACACACCTTCATAAGAAAGAGTTTTAAAGACCAGTAAGAAATGTTGAGGGAGGCTGAGCCAAGATGGTGGAGTAAAAGCAGGAACTTGTTCCAGTTCCTATACCAACCATCTCCAATACCTGTAAAAAAAAGACTCTAAACAAATTTTAGAGCTACAGAACCCACAAAGTGATCGAGAGAAACAAATCTCCCACTGAAGGCAGCATGACAGGCTGACAGGAAAGGTCTATCACACTCAGCTGGGAGCCAAGCTCAGCCCTGCTTGAAGTGTAGGAGCCCAGATCTGGGTCAGCCCAGACCAGCCACCCAGACCAGCCAGAGCAGACTTCAGGAGAGTGAGTCACTGGCAGCTATGGTGGTTTCTAGATTTCTCAACCCATAAATGCCAAAGAGAAAGTAAAAGGTCAGTGGGGAATCCTGTTGATCTAGGTGAGAGAAGAGCACAGTCTGGCCCCTGCCCCTGGGGTGGCAGAGGTGGTGGAGGGATAGCCACTGCATGGCTATCTCCAGAGCTCCTGGCCTGCAGATGATAAGGGGACCAATTGACCATTCAGACTGTAATCGCTCTTGCTTTGATCTGCTTGGATCTGGGTTGCAGTCTTGGGTGGTGGTCCTGGGGTAAGGAACACTAGCATGCCACAGCTTATGGTGGTTGTAGAGAGGACACCTTCCTCATAGCTCTGACAACTGTGAAAACCCCAGCCATTTGGGACACAGCTTTCTCTACTCTGGAAGCAGAGTTCTACCATGGCAAAAAGCTCAAAAGTCAAGTAATTGACTGGCAAGATGAGCAAACAGAAGAAGTACAACCAGACCATAGAATCTTTTTTGGGGGGACAAAAAGGATCAAAACATAGAACCACAAGAAAACAACAAAGTAAAAACTCCTTCATCAAAAGCTTCCCAGAAATATATGAACTGCTTGCAGGCCATGGAAGAGCTCAAGAAGGATTTTGAAAATCAAGTAAGAGAAGTGGAGGAAAAACTGGGAAGAGAAATGAGAATGATTCAAGAAAATCATGAAAAGGGGCAGCTAGGTGGCGCAGTGAATAGAGCACCGGCCCTGGAGTCGGGAGGACCTGAGTTCAAATTCGGCCTCAGACACTTGACACACTTACTAGCTGTGTGACTTTTGGCAAGTCACTTAACCCCAATAGCCCTCCAAAAAGAAAAAAAAATCATGAAGAGTCAACAGCCTGACTGAAGAAAATAACACCTTAAAAAAATAGACTAATTCATATGGCAAAAGAGGCCAAAAACTCAATGAGGGGAATGCCTTAAAAAGTTGAATTGGCCAGAGGGAAAAGGAATTTTTAAAACTTACTGAAGAGAATAATTCCTTTAAAATTAGATTGGAGCAAATGAAAGCTAATGATTTCATGAGAAATCAAGATACTATAAAACAGAACCAAACAAATGAAAAAATAGAAGGCAATGTGAAATATCTCATTGGAAAATCCACTAACCTGGAAACTAGATCCAGGAGAGAGAATTTAAAAATTATTGGACTACCTGGAAGCCATGATCAAAAAAAGAGCCTAGAAATCATCCTTCAAGAAATTTTCGAGGAAAATCGCCCTAATATTCTAGAACCAGAGGGCAAAATAGAAATGGAAAGAATTCACTGTGATTGCCTCTTGTAAAAGATCCCAAAAAGAAAACTCCTAAGAATATCATAGCAAAATTCCAGAGTTTCCAGGTCAAGGAGAAAATATTACAAGCAGAACCAATTTGAGTATTATGGAAATACAATCAGGATAACACAAGATCAAGCAGCTTCTACACTAAGGGATCAAAGGGTTTGGAATATCATATTCCAGAGATCAAAGGAGTTAGGATTAAAACTAAGAATCACCTACCCAGAAAAAATGAGTGTAATACTTAAGGGGAAAATATGAATATTCAATGAAATAGAGGACTTTCAACTATTCTTGATGAAAAAACCACAGCTGAACAGAAAATTTGGCTTTCAAATACAAGAAGCATGAGAAGGTAAACAGGGAAAATAAATCATAAGGAATTTATGAAAATTGAACTATTTACATTCCTATATGGAAAAACTATAATTGTAACTCATGAGACTTTTCTCAGTATGAGGATAGTTGAAGGGAATATATATGTATACATATACATATATATGTATGTGTGTATAAATATAAATGTTAGTGTGTGTATATGTGTGTACATGTATATATAGACAGAGGGCACAGGATCAGTTGAATAGGAAGAGATAATATCTAAAAAATAAAATTAAGAGGTGAGAGAGGAATATATTGGGAGAACAAGAAAGGGAGACACAGAATAGGGTAAATTATCTCATATAAAAGAGGCAAGAGAAAACTGTTACAATGGAGGGGAAGAGCAGAAAGGTGAAAGGGAATGGGTCAACCTTACTCTCATTGAATTTGGCTTAAGGAGGGAATAACATACACACTCAATTGGGTTTCTTACCCTACAAGAAAGTGTGGGGTAGGGAGATAAGAGGGAGGATGATAGAAAGGAGGGCAGATTGGGGGAGAGGGTAGTTAGAAGCAAACACTTTTGAAAAGAGACAGGACCAAAGGAGAAAATAGAATAAGTGGGGGGCAGGATAGGATGGAGGAAAATATAGTTAGTCTTTCACAATATAATTACTATGGAAATGTTTTGTATAGCTACATATGTACAACCTATATGGAATTGCTTGTCTTCCCAGTGGAGGTGGGTGAGGAGGGAAGAAGAGAAAGAATCTGGAAATCAAAAGTTTTAAAAACAAATGTTCAAAAAATAGTTTTTTACATGCAACTGGGAAATAAGATATACAGGCACTGGGGTACAGAAATCCATTTTTCCCCACTAGGAAGTTGGGGAGGGGATGAGAGAGGATATAAGAGAGAACAGATTGGGTCAAGGGGTATTCAGTAGGCTTGCTATCTTGGGGTGGGGGTAGGGGAAAAACAATGAGAAAATTTGTAACTCAAAATCTTGTGGAAATGAATGTTGAAAACTAAAAATAAATAAACAAATAAAATAAAAAGAAATGTTAAAAAATGAAATTGGACTAAGGATTCATGTTTCCCAAAACTGTTCACGGGAAATAATCACAAAATTTTAGAGCTGGAAAGGACCTTGTTGCAGCCCTAATCCCACTCATAGATGAAGAGGAATTCCTGCTTCAGCCTACTCAGTCTTTTCATTCTGAAGACCTCCTATGAGGTGGAACCTATTACCAACCATGTCATTTCATTTCACCTTTGTACAGTTCTGATTGTTAGGAAGATTTTCTTGGACAGTAACCTTAAATTTGCAACTAAAATGAAGGAAAAAATGCTTATTAAGTGAATATGTGGCAAGCACTGTGACGTGTATTGAAGATACGAATAGGAAGCCCTTCTCTCAGGGAGCTCACCCTCTAATTGGGGCTGATACATAAAAGTAAGGTCAATTGCCATGTAGATGGAAATGTCTAGAAGTCCTAAGGGTACAGATGTGGGACAGATGACAAGGTCCAGGGATCCTTAGGTCACATGATGGAGTCAAGGTAGATAGTAAGTTTAGGATACAATAACAGAGCAGGTCCTAAGTTCCTTCATCTCACTGGAAAGAAAGAGTTTGTGACTTCCGTCTCTCTAAGCCATGTGGGTGTTCAAGCATCCCCAATGGGTTCTTGGTGGCCCCTGCTAAGAAGAAAGTAGTGGAGAGGATGAAAAAAATCAGAAGGGCACCTCTAGTCATAGCAGATCTTCCCATCACAAAATGTCAGCAGATGCAATATACACCAGAATGGTAGTGGAAATCAGTTATTCAACAAATATTTAAACACCTACTATGCTCCAAGGATTGTGCTAAGTATTAGGGATTCAAAGAAAGGCAAAAACATATCTCCTACCCTCAAGAAGCCCATGGTAGATATAGACAGATGTGGGAAAACAGGCACTCCTGAAGGGAGTGGAACTTTCCAGAAATGCTGAATATGGACCCTTGAAGACCAGCCTGGCTGCTTGCTCAGGAGGGAACTAAGGGGAATTTAGTGAGGAAGCCACAAAAGGGGAAAAGGACTTCCAGTGTAGGAGTGGCAAGTTATCCTTTTACCATTCATGTTCTCTACGTGAGAACCTCCTTACCAGTCTTCTCATGGAATCTCTCTGTCTCTGTCTCTCTGTTTCTGTGTCTGTCTGTCTCTCTACTCTCTGTCTTTCTCTCTCTGTCTCTCTTTCCTCCTTCCTCCCTCTCTCTCCCTCTGAGAGTGCCTCCCAGATTTTTGGGAGAATGCTTTGTCCCAATTCTTCTTGTTTTATTTTCTCAGTTACTCCCTTCTATAAAGGCTAATTAAGCCTAATAGTTTGTTATTGGGATGATTGTTGGTGGGAGCTTGTGAACAATGTTACTAGAGACCAAACCCCACCAGTTCCAGTGCCCAGGAGTGACCACAGAGAGAATATTGCACTTAAATGGATGAATGAATGAAGAGCCAGGTGTATTCATGTTTTCCATACATTCGATTCTAGTCGTGTGTGTGTGTGTGTGTGTGTGTGTGTGTGTGTGTGTGTGTGTGTG
>NW_027186296.1:107585502-107587202 GCF_028583685.1 Petaurus breviceps papuanus
TGTGTGTGTGTGTGTGTGTGTGTGTGTGTGTGTGTGTGTGTGTGTGTAGAGAGAGAGGAAGGATGAAAGTCATGTGCAACTCACTATCTGTATGTAAAGGACATTCATAAATTTAAATGTAACTCAGAGACTGATTATATTATGGTTCATTTTCCAAAACCCATAAAGTCAGAATCGGATCCATCATGCAACAATGTCTGATGTTGTTTGGTGATTAGCCATTATTATGCTAGAAAAAAAAAACAAATTAACGTTGTAGATTTAATCCTGGATAGAGACATAGCCTAGGTTTTGAATAAACCATTTGCCTTTTTGTTGAAAGACTAAAATCATCATGTTACATTTATGTGGTTTTCCACAATGTTACCACTCACTAGGGAATTCAGCTCCCAGACCTTATGAAAATTATTTAAAAAATAAAAAATAGAGATTGTATTTGCTTGCTAGGAACAGAGCCAAATTATAGTAATATCTAGCTTGCTCGGATTATTCTTCTTTGGAGGGGGGAAGGCAAGGCAATTGGGGTTAAGTGACTTGCCTAAGGTCACACAGGTAGTAAGTGTTAAGTGTCCTGATTTGAACTCAGGTCCTTCTGACTCCAGGGCTGGTGCTCTATTCACTGCACCACCTAGCTGCCCCTGGGATTATTCTTAATACTCCCTTATGTCTAGGGTTCTACTGAGCCATCACTGATAGAAAGGAAACCTTTATTTGCATGTGATAATTAGGTTAAGATATAGTATCTTAAAGTTAAAGCAGTTGATTAGATTTTTGTGGGGGTTTCTTTGACTGATAAAGACTCACCAAGACACTTTATTTACTTCTGGATTGCTTTCTTTTATGTGGACAAACATATAATGAAAATTATTTTCCAAATCTGCATCTGCCTATCCAATTTCCCTTTCTGTGATGGGGGCAGGAAAGGAAAGACTAATTAATAAGAGTTTTTTTTTTAAGTCATGTCTGTCCTGGCTTCAAAGTTAAGATAGAAATTTGGGCAATTACACAGATTTGTTGTTTTAATTAATCCATGAAATCATTGATGGGGAATCCCCTCATTATCTGAGATCCCAATGGATCCATCCATGTCATTTCTCCCTGTACTATTCTGGCTCAAGTCCTCCCACATATTATCTTTGGAAGATCTATCCAAAGCAATGGAGACCTTCTCCAAACACTTTTAATGTTACATGGGTAGTATTATAGCAATTGGGCTGTCCTTATGTCAATCTTTACTCTTACTCATTGAGCAACTTCCTTTTTTGATCCCAAATGACTTTCCTAATATCTTTTATACCATTTCTCATATAAAGCCAATGTCATGGCCATGTTGAACCATAGAGATTATTTGAGACAAAAAAAAATGCTTTTGCCTGCAATCCCCAGGTAATTGAGGTCAAGGTAATCGTGGTGTATCTTTTTATTTTTTTAAATAGAGGATAAGTTGGAGAAAGAATGTTTAAAACTAGTTCACTTTCTTTATTTTACAATTAAATGCCCTCATATACATTCACAATTTTATTTTCTAGATGATATTCTTGTGCACCATGATGCATCAGTTATGAAGACAAAGATGCCTCACAGGCAAAGTTTTAAAGTTTTGCTTCTTAATTTACCCTTAGGGAAATGTAAATTCTTTGATGTCAAGGACTAACTCTCTCTCTCTCTCTCTCTCTCTCTCTCTCTCTCTCTCTCTCTCT
>NW_027186296.1:107587212-107632773 GCF_028583685.1 Petaurus breviceps papuanus
CTCTCTCTCTCTCTCTCTCTCTCTCTCTCTCTCTCTCTCTCTCTCTCTCTCTCTCCCTCTCCTTCTCTCTCCCCCTCTCCCTCTCCTTCTCCCTCTGCCTCTTCCTCTCCCCACTGCCCAGTCTACTGCTATACACAGCAGATAATTAATAATTTTTGTTAAATGTTTTTTTAAAAAATCTAATGTTTTCGATATTTTTGTTTTTGCATTGCCTATATTTGCTCTGACAACACTTCCTTTCTTCCCTCGAAGAGAACTATCTTTTATAACAAAGAATTTTTTTAATAAAAAAGAAGAGAAAAATTCGGCAAACTCAATCTAATCTACACATCCAACTCCCTCTCCCCCGCAAAAAAAACAAAACCTGACATTATAGACAATGTTCCACACCCATAAGTACACACCCCTGAAAAGGGGCCAGGTGTGGGGGAGAGATGTCATTTTATCTCTTATTTGGGACTAAACTTGATCTTTATAATTCTGTAAGTCAAGTCAAGTCAGCAAGAATTTATTGAGTGCATATTATATGCTAAACATTGTCCTAAGTGCTGGGGATACCTAAAATTTCATTTTCACAAGAAATCTTTCCCAATCCCTCTTAATTTTAGTGCCTTTCCTCTGTTAGTTATTTCCTATTTATTCTGTATACTGCTTATTTCGTGCTTACTTTTTTGCAAGTTGCTTCCCCCCATTAGACTGTAAATTCCTTGAGGGCAAAGGACTGTCTATTGCCTCTTTTTGCATCCCCAGTGTTTAGCACAATGTCTGATTCATAGTACTCGTTTAATAAATGTTGATTGATTGGCAGATTGTTCCTCTCAAGGAGCTTACAGTCTAATAGGGAAGACATGTGAACAGCAATATACAAACAAGATAGATACAGGATAAATTAGAGATAATATCAGAGGGACGATACTAAAATTAAGGAGGACTGGGAATGGCTTCTTTGAGAAGGTAGAATTACAACTGAGACCTGTAGGAAGCCAGAAAAGACAGAAAGTGGAGATGAAGAAGGAAGGAGTTCCAGCTATGGGGGACAGTCAGTGAAAATTCCTAGAGTCAGGAGATAGAGTGTCTTGTATAAAGAGACCAATGATCACTGGATTTAGGCAGGTGAAAGGTGTGAGAAGACTGGAAAGGCAGTAAAGGGCCAGATTATGAAGGGTTTTAAAAGTCTAACAGAGAATTTTCTATTTGATCCTGCAGGTAATAGGGAGTTAATGGAGTTTATTGAGCAGGAAAGTGACATGGTTAGACTTGCACTTTAGGAACATTAATTTGACAGCTGAATAAGGGATAGACTCTGGAGTGGTGAAGGACTTGAAGCAGGGAGATCAACCAGCAGGTTATTGCAATAGTCTGGTTGTTGTTCTTTCCATATACAGTATGATAGCCATTTTGTATATTGATTTCTTGACTTTACTTTGCATCAGTTCACATATACTTCCTAGATTTCTCTACATTTATCATGCTTGTAATTTTTTCAAGAATTTTAATACCACATATGATGTACAATGATTTGTTTAACCATTTCCCATTAAATGGGCACTTATTTCAGTTCTTTGCTACCACAAAATGTGCTGCTATAAAAATTTTAGTGTACAAGGGCTTTCTTTTTGCCATGGATCTCATTGGGATATACACCTAACAGTTAAATCTCTGGATCAAAGAGTATACATATTTCAGTTACTTTATTAGCACAATTCCATATTGCTTTCAAAATAATCACACCAATTCACAATTCCACCAATAATGTATCAGTATGCCTGTCTTTCCAAAACCCCAACCAACATCAACTATTCTCATGTTTTCTAATATGCTTGGTGTGAGGTGAAATCTCATGGTGGTTTAATTTTATTTCTTTTGTTAGTAGTATTTTGTAGCATTCTTTCATATGGTTGTGAATAGTTTGTAATTCTTTTGAGAAATGTTCGTGTCTTTTGACTGTCTTTCTATTGGGAAATGGTTTTAGTTCTTCTATATTTCTGTTAGTTGTCTGTATATCTTGAATATAAAATTCTTATCAGTGACTTTGATACAAACATTTCTCCCATTTGACATTAATGTTTTTGTGTAGAAGATTTTTCAATTTCAGGTAATCAGATGATCTATTTTTATCTTTTTATAGTTTCCTCTATCTCTTGTTCAGCTAACAATTCACCACTTTCCCATAGCTGTGAAAGGTATTTGGTCTGCCTCTTTAAATTTTTTATAGCATTATATGTTTCATTGAATTGAATTGAATGCACTTTTAGGGGAAATAGCCATCTGTTTTGTACTGTCCTGCCAAAAAAAATCTTCCTTAGTGGCAGAGGACAAATTGCTAGTTAGTGATCACTAACTTTTAGTTATTTGTTTAGTTATTTAAATTTTAAAAGTTAAATTTAAATTTAGTTATTTGTCCAGATACCCCAAACTGGAATTTTACTGACATGTTTAAAAAATTCATGAATTCATTCACTTACTCACTCTTTCTGAATGATGTATTGTCCAACTATCCCCTTTATTTCATTCACTCAGTTACCACATTAACCCAGGATTTTTCACCTGGACTCTTGTACCCTCCTAACTGGCCACCCAGCTCTCAGTTTCTCTATTCTCCATACTATTCTCCAACCAACTTCCAAAATAATATATCCCTAAAACCCAGTTCTGACTATATGCCCCTTCCCTGATCAAGAAACATCAAGGGCTTCCTATGCAATAAAGATAAAAATACAAACTTATCTGCTTGGCATTGAAAATCCTTCACAATCTGCTTCAGCCTACCTATACAGATTTATTATATATTACTCTCTATTACTCACTATGGTAGAGCCAAAATGGCTTACTTGCTGTTCCTCAGATATAACCTTCCATCTCCTGTCTCTGTGCTTTTTGAAAGGCCTGGAAAGCATCCCCTTCCCACCTTCATTTCTAACATATTCTAACTTTCTTCAAGATTTAGCTCATATTCTATGTCCTGGGAAAAGCCTCACACACACACACTCACACACACATTTATTCACTGATTCATTAATCTATTAATCTCTTTGCTTCTTTATCTGTCTGTCTGTCTATCTGTTTATCTATACCTGGCATATAGTCCGTTGACTAACTGTATTCTTCCCTTACCTCCAACCTCAATAGAAGGTAAGCTTCTTGAGGACAAGGACTGATTTTTGTTTTGTCTTTGTACCCTCAGTATCTAACATATAGAAGCAGAACTTCAAAATGCTTATTGTTTGGACTGAATTATTTGCAAGAATCCCAACTTGATTTTTGTTACTTTTTTTTTTTTTGCTGTTCTCCTTTCCAGCTCTTCCCCCCCCCCCCCGTGGTTTTATTTACTCCCTAAAGTGCTATAAAATCCCTAGTTTGTTTACAAATGCTTCCTTGAAGAGGAGGGATGGATATACAACACAAAGAAGAAGGTCATTTTACATAGAAGTTTTCTCATTTGAAGACCTCTCTCTTGATTCTTCTCTACTTGGATTCACTAAATAGTTTGGTGGGAATGGGTGGGGAAAATTTTTACTGCATTTGCTTAACATGACCAATGCCTCCCAGCATGCGTCATATGTATAGGAGTTTAATATAAATGTGTTGAATTGAATTGGGTGGTCAAATTGAACTTCCTGTGATTTCTGTAGGAACAGCTAGTTGTCAAATCCCCGATGAAATCTATGTGGTCTGATTACCTTGGAGCCATCCAAATAACCAAACCAGCTCCATTGTGCTGCGAGTAGTCGAAAAGAAAAAACAAATCCAACCAATTGTAAAAACAGCCCACTTGTTTGTGTTGTATATTCCTTTCTCCTCTTTGAGGCACCATTTGTGGACAAGCTGTAGGGATTTTACAGCACTTTTAGGGAGTAAATAAAACCATAGGGGGAAAAATTGGAAAGAAGAACAGTAAAAAAAAATGTAATAAAAATTAAGTTAAGCCAACACTGTCTTGGTAGTTTATGAGCATTGAATTCCAAACTAAAAATCATAAGAAGGTAAATATTTCAGCAAAGAGCTTTAACCTTAGACACCTGGTTTTGAAACCCAGAACCACCTGTGCAGTGTTAAACACGAGAAAAATCCAGGAAGGAAATACAGTATATGAGGCAAAAAGGATGGGCTCCTTCATCCCTTAGGTCAAACAACAGGTTGTAAATGACCCTTTTCAAACCAGACGTACGACTTCCCAGGATTGTAGCCATCTACAAAGACAGGCATATGTAGCAGTTGTTCCCAGCAAGGGTTATACTATATGGCTATTAGAGTGAATAAAAGCGGCTTCATCCTCGCCAATGACAGGAAGTAAGGTCAAGCCAAAAGAAAAAGAAAAAAGACCCAGGTTGTCAAATTGAAGAGGCTTTTATGAATCTTGACCTAGTGGTTTTTTTTTGGGAGAATAAGAATTATGGAATATGAGCATAACTTTACTTTTTGTATTAGTAGTCTGAGTCTGTTTCTGAAATGGATGGATTCACCTAAGGGGGAGAAATATATGCTCTTTGTAGAAAAGGTGATGGCGGCCACTGGTGGTGGTGGTGGTGGTGAGAGGAAAGATGGAGTAAATTCACAGGTAACTATAATAATCACAAATTATTACTGGTTTCCCAACACTGGCTCGCTATGGCAGAGCTAAAGTGGCTTACTTGCTCTTCCTCAGATATAACCTTCCATCTCTTGTCTCAGTGCTTTTTAAAAGGCCTGAAATGCATTCCCTCCCCATCTTCATTTCTAATATTTTCTAACGGAAGCCTTACACACACACACACACACACACACACTCACTCACATACACATGCACACACACATTTATTTACTCATTCATCAACTGATCTCTTTGCTTCTCTGTCTATCTGTCTGTCCATCTATGCCTGGCACATAGTCAGTTGACTGACTGTATTTTTCCCCCCACCCACCCATAGAAGGTAAGCTTCTTGAGGACAGGGACCAGGGTTTTGTTTTTGTTTTGTCTCTGTACATTTCATTGAGGTGTTTTGTTAGAGTTGCCTTTCTTTGAGGTAGAGGAAAAATCACTGACTCTTAAAGTAACAATTTTAACTCAAGCAAAACATCTAGCAGGGTTTAAAATTTATACATACACATATATATATGTGCACATACATACATATGTATGTGTGTATACTAGTATATATATGCATATACAGACACACATGTGTATGCATCTATATATGCATGTGTATACACATGTGTGTATATACAGTAGTATACATATTAGAAGCATAAAACAGAAAATGGAGGATGTGACAGCTAGAAGGGAGTCTCAGAGATCATCTCGTTCAAATACAGACATTATGTTTTCAAGGACATGGTACCAGAACAAATAGTGAATGAGTTCAATAAAAGTATGACAGTTCTGTGAAAACACACATACTCAACACATACACACAGGCTCACAAAGTTTGTTTGGTATCTTGTAGACAAAAATTCTTGATGGTTAAGTTGAATTTTTCACATTTGCCTGTTTTCATCAGGATTATCCAGGCAATACTCCCACCTACCCATACCCATGTTCAGGGTTAAGTAGATGAAAATGCTAGGCTATTAGTCTGAATTGTTTACTTTTTGCCTGTAAAGGAAGGCCATACACCTAAAATACCCAAACACTTGAATTTGGTCAAAGAGTCAGGTGGCACAGTGGAGAGAGCACTGGCCTTAGAATCGGGAAGACTTATCTTCCCGAGTTCAAATCTGGCTTCAGATACTAGCTGTGTGACTCTGGGCAAATCACTTACCCTATTTGCCCCAGTTTCCTCATCTGTAAAAATGAGCTGGAGAAGTAAACGGCAAACCACTCCAGTATCTTTGCCAAGAAAATCCCAAAATGGGATCACAAAGAGTCAGTTACAACTTAACAGCAACACTAAATTAAAGTTAGTTACTCTCTGATGGACTTCAGTCAGCTATTTTCTTTTGCTTCTTGGTACTCATTCTATTCTACAACCTCAGATGTGGAATGGGTTGTTTTTTTCTTGAACATATGGATTTTTCATTGTCTGCTGGTAAAATCTAAAAAAAGACAATTTCCGGGTTTGAAAGGTCTTTTTTTCTTTTCAGTCCTTCAAATGAGAAGAGGATATTGGTTTTGCCAGTGAAATCAGAGTCTATAATATGGTGGATATAACTTTCATGTAAATATATTAGGTAAAAATGTATTTGTATATAAATTTTTTGTGCATTTATAGAAATGGTATATATTTATAGCATATATAGTAGAAATATAGTATAATATCCATATAAAAGTATATTTTAGAGACATATACTACTGCATATAGGTACATACTATATATATATATATTTATAGTAGAAGTTCAGAGCTTGTCAGCATTCAGAATTTAAATCCTTATTTAGATTTTGACATTTTCTCTTTCTGTACTTAGTATTAGCACTGCTAATTCCTTGGCTTCTGTTGAAATCCTGTAAGCTGTAAGATTCCAAATATATCAGTGACATTTTTACAGGGGAAGAAACAGAATAACCCCCCACCCCACCTCCCCACCCCCAAAGTCCTTCTGGGTTTTCTCAAGCTTTAATAAGATCTTTGGCTCCTGGGAGGGATTTATTTACCTGTGCTACCATCCCAAAGCCAGCCTTGGAGTTTCCTTTGGTTTGGGTTGCAGAAAAAAACATAGACAACTGACACTTTTTCTTTTACCAGTAAAAATCCAGACAATGGGACAAGTCCTATTCTGCAGCTTTTGAGCCTTCTTGCTGTAAGCACCTTAGTGCCCTTGCCTCATGGCCTGGGAGCCCACACATCAAACAGCCCCCCTGCCTTGGAGCTACCCTGCTCTTCCCAGATCTGGAGGGTAAAAGGCCCTTCTCTCCCTGAGTGAGAAAAGTCAGGGGCCTTACAATTTTCATGACTGCTATTAACATGTGTGAGGTGCTCCCGAAAAAAAGACATTCCACATCCTTTCCCCTTTTCCCTTCCTCAGAGGCAATTTCCTTGGTCTGCTGGTTCCCCACCTTTCATAGGGATGTCAAAGTGACTCATCGGGATAGATTGGCTTGCCCATCGAGGGGAAAAGTTCACACACGTGTGTTCTTTTTGTAATGCTCTAGCACCTTGGAAAATGCCTCACCTTTTATGTTTTATGCCTTTCCTTAAAAAGAAGAGAAATGCATTTGGGTTCATTTGAGGAATAAGGAGTCTCAGAAGTGAAATATCCTACTGCAGTTAAAGGCAAATTCTTTTGGGGACCAAAGCATACAGTGGGGGGGAATTTTAAAGCCAGCAGATGTAACTGCCAATAAAGGAGAAACAGCAGAGGTGTCTCGGCTTCCAGGAAATGTCTTTTGTTGGCCTCCTAAGCCTTATTGAACTTTCTGACAAGTCAGGGGGCAGGGCTGGCCTTAGGCAAAACCGTGAAGCAGGCAGAATGCCGGATTCAGTCTTCCTCCACTGAGGCTAGCGCTGCCCTTTGACCTTCTATGGATGCTAGCCGCTCTTGTCCCCGACTACATTCTCCCTAATGTTCCTACATGGACCTCATACTCCCATCCTGAAGTATTTTCACACACTCTACCTAAAGTGGACAGGATGGAGGACTTATTCCTGGAGTCAGGAAGAGCTGGGTTTGGATCCTATCTCACATGCTTAATAGCTATGGGGCTCTGGGCAAATTACTTACCTTTTCTTTGAAGCCTCAGTTTACTTGTCTATTAAATGGGGATAATAATAGCACTTATCTTGTGAAGTGGTGTGTATGTGGAGATTTAAATCATGTGCTTTGCAAACTTTAAAGGGCTCTGTGCCAGCTTCTTTTCTTTTTTTCTTTTGGAGGGGGAAAGGTAGGGCAATTGGGGTTAAGTGACTTGCTCAAGGTCACATGGCTAGTTTTGTGTTAAGTGTCTGAGGTCAGATTTGAACTCAGGTACTCCTGACTCCAGGACCAGTGCTCTATTCACTGCACCACCTAGCCACCCCTTCTTCTTTTTTTAAATGTCAGAGGCCACGTGGCCCAGAGAAAGAACGATAGATTTGGAGTGAAAGGAACTGAGTTTGAATTTTGGCTCTGATATTAACTACTTCCTTACTTCTACCTCCTGGCTTCCTGACACTTTTATGTCCCAACTAATAAACTGCTTTTCCCAATCCCTTTTAATTCTAGTGCTTTCCCTCCATTAAATATTCCCCACTTTTTATCTTATCTATAATTTGTTTGTACAGAGTCATTTGCTCCTTGTCTCCCCTATTAGATAGTAAGTTCCTTGAGGTAGCGACCATCTCTTTCCTTTCTTGTATTGCCAGGGCTCTGCACACTACCTGGCTTAACAATTGTTTCTTGACTCTCTGTGTGACCTTGGGTGAATTGGTGAACCTCTCTGTGTCTCAGTTTTCTCATCCATAAAATAAGGGGGCTGGACCATGGCCTCTGAGGTCCTTTCCAGCTTCCCTGGGGTCCCGATTCTTCTCTTACCCTATCAGCTTAGAAGTTTGCTGCTTTCCCAGCTATTGTGGTCTTTCTACAAGGTTTAAGATATTTGCATTTCTCAGGATCAACTTTAACAAAAAGCAAAGTTGGGCTGGAGGAGTTCCTCATCTCAAGCTTTTGTCCCAATGTCCAGGGGACTACAGCTCTCTTTCAGAATAACCTGTGAAGGTTCTTGGACTTGCCTCTTTTCCCCATTGCCTCTGAGAGACACGGCATTGATAGCAGAAGTAAATGCCAGTGGATTTTGGAGTCAATGAACCTGGATTCAAATTCTGACTCTACCATTTACTGTATCTCTGTGATCTCTTAGGGGTCATTTAACTTTGCTTGGCCTCAATTTCCTTCTCTTTCAAATGGGAGGGATTTTATAATTTTATAAACTTCCTGTATTCCCAGGGCTGGGGATTGCTGAGGCTGAGAAGGAGGAGGAGGCGACTGGTTGTAGTCTCAGTTCCATGCCTTTCATGGGCTAGCCAGGCCCAGCCAGGGCTGTGATTAAGTTACTCTGGTCACCAGGAAGTGGCACCTCCCCAGGCCATATGTGATCATGTTTGGTGTGTGTGTCCCTGGGGGCAGGGACCTATCTTAAGAGAGATGAGAGCTACCTTTCCTTGGATGGAGAGAGAGACAGAGAAAGAGAGACAGAGACAGAGAGAGAGACAAAGGCAAAAAGAGAAATTGAGAGACAGAGACAGGGAGAGAGAAATGAGAGATAGAGAGAAAGGAAGGAAAGTAGGGGGAGACAGAGACAGAGACAGAGAGCACTAAATTTGGAATCAATGAACCTAGATTTAAATCCTGATATTACTTCCTACCTGAGTGATCTCTTGCAAGTAATTTCATTTCTCTGGGCCTCAGTTTCTTTCCCTGTAAAATAGAGGAATTAGACCAGATAGTCTCTAAGATTCTTTCCATTATAAATCTGTTGAAATGATTTTTGTAGCTTCAAGATGGCCCACATGGTTGTTCAAAATCTGTTGCAAATAGGGGCAGCCAGGTGGCTCAGTGAGTAAGAGCACCAGCTCCAGTGTTGGGATGACCTGGGGATCGAATCCGGGCTCCGACACTTAGCACCCACCCAGAAACACCTGGCCGTGTAATCTTGAGCAAGTTACTTAACCCCAATTGCTTAAAAAAAAAAAATCTGTTGCAAGTTACAGGTAATTCCTACTTCAATTCAACAAACATTTATTAACTCCCTAACATGTGCAGCTACCACATATGCTAGGTTTGGAGAATACAGATTCAGTCCTCCACCCCAAACCTCAGTCCCTCTCCTCAAGGAGTTTATACTCTTTTGTGGGATACAACCCACATGCAAAAAAATAAATTCAATCTCACTCCTTTGGGGATGTTCATCTGGGTCTCCTAAGAGCAAGTCTAATTGGCTCTATAAGCCCTACTCTGACTCTGTGGAGGAAGGACAAGGACCCCATAGGCCTATCTTGGAGATATTTTAGTCTTGGGTGTAGACCACTTCAATAATGCAAATATTGTAATAAAGGGAGTCACATGAAATTTTTGGTTTCTCAGTGCGTTTGAAAGTTATGTTTACTCTGTACTGTAGTCTATTAAGTGTATAATAGTATTATGTCTAAAAAATGTACATATCTTAATTTAAAAATTAGTAAAAAAATATTAACCATCATCAAAGCCTTCAGGGAGTAGTAATAATCCTGCTGGTAGAGGGTCTTGCCTCTATGTTGATGGCTGCTGACTGATCAGGGTGGTGGTTGCTGAAGTTTGGGGTGAATGTGGCAATTTCTTAAAATAATTAGTCAACAAATTGTGAAGTTTGCCACATCAATTGGCTCTTCCTTTCACTTCAGCACTTAGAGGCCATTGTAGGCTTTTTAATTGGCCTAATTTCGATGTTTTCATATCTCAGGGAATAGGGAAGAGGAAAGAGATGAGAAAGGCTGGTTGTGAAGCAGTCACACACAATGTTCATCAATTAAGCTTACCATCTTACATGGGCATAATTCATAGTACCCCCAAACAATTATGAGAGTAGCATCAAAGGTCACTGATCTCACAGCTCACCACAATAGATATAACAATAATGAAAACATTTGAAGTATTGTAAAGATTACCAAAATGTGATACAGAGACATGATGTGAGCACATGCTGTTGGGAAAATGGTACCAATAGATTTGCTCAATGCGGGATTGTCACAAACTTTAATTTGTAAAGGAAAAAAACCACCTACAATACCTGAGAAGTGCCATAAAGTGAAGCACAATAAAACAGGTATCCCTGTATAACATATTGCTGTTCTCCTTGATGAGGTACAGCAGCTAAGTAGATGGGGTTTGCCTTGTCACTAGAGGGCCTCCATGGAGAAAAGTATTGGTCTATTTGTTGGTGACCCTACAGGGCTTATGTCTTTGATTAACATACAGTGATCATAAATCCTGCTGGTAGATGAGAATTGTGATCGGTGAAACACTACCCCTTATGGATGCAACTGACAACATGTGTGCATTCTTTGCCCACAACCATCCCCCTCCTCCAGTCCTAAAAAACAACAGCACTTTGTATAATAAATGGTCAGGCTCAAATCTCATATCTCACATAAAGACAACCCCTGCTGATTTCAAGACTTGTGGTATGCTGTTTTTAATGGCTTCAAAGTCTGGTCTTGATCTCTCTTCCACAGACTGGAATAGCTCCCATTGGTCTCAGCAGGAGCTCATGGTATGTCTGTCAATAAGGACCAGCATTGAACCTGAGCATTTGAAGAATGGAGATTTGAGAGAACCATGGTCTATAGGCAAAGCTTGGCATGGGTTGAGGATTCTATGTAAAGGGAAAAATACTTTAGAAAAATATGTGTACTCCTGCTAGACATACACTGCAAGGAGGCCAATAGAAGGAATAAAAATCCCACACATATAAATATATTCGTAACAATCCTTTTTGTGGTAGCAAAGAAGTTAAAACAAAGTACGCGTCCACTGACTGGAGAATGGTTAAACAAAACCACATGGTATGTGAATGGAATGGAATATCACAGTGCCATAAAAAAATCACAACTGTGAGAAATTCAGAGAAGCATGGGAAGATATACTCTAACTGATTCAGAATGATGTAAGTAGAACCAGGAAAACAATATACACAATGATCACAACAATATGAATTGAAAGAACAAAAACTCCAACCTGAATGATGCATAATTATATGGCACCTGCTTGATCCCAGAGAAGAGTTGGGAAAATGTACTTTACTCCCCTCTTTGCAGAGATGGGGGTCTACATGTCGGGATTATTACACATATTGTGCTGTTTGGTTTTGCAGAATTGTTTTTTTAAACTCTTTCTTTTTAAATCTTTGTTACAAAGGGGAGCTTACTGGGGAGGGGAGGGCTTCATTCAGAAAGAGTGATGTAAAATGAAAAAAATCAATAAAAATAAGATTCATTTTTTAAAAAAACTTTAAATGTATGTTCTCTAGCACCTGAGAGAAGGCTGCCCTTGGTTTCATTAAAAGGAAACCATCATATGTCTGTTATTTGCCTAGTGCTGAGGGTTATAAGATGAAGCCTGCTTGGTTAGGGGAAGGAAAGTCATGAGCAAACACAGAACTCGGGCCTGCCCTGGCCTGCAGATTTTCCTAAGGCAGACAAGCTGTTATTAAAGGCTGATGATCACTCCCAGGGTCGGAGGACCGCCAGTCTGCCTTCCTAGTTGAGGATGGAGGGGGGTGGGGGTTGGGGTGGTGACTCCCTTATAAAGGAAAGAGATGAACTAGTCTGCAGCAGCTCCCAATTAACTGTGGTCTATACTTAACCAGCCGAAAGTGTCTGGGAGGAAGTGTAAATTGAAGAGTAGAACCCTGCATATTTTACATTTAAATATTAACTAAAGAAAACATATTGTCACATGCCTTATGCACAGCAAACAATCTGGTAAGTTATAGCAGGATGGAGGGGAAACCTTTGTGCTCTGCCGTGCATCAAACCCACTTGGAGGGTAGGTTATTTTTTCACGATCCAGCTGGGTAACTTGCATTCAGAAATGCTGGGTACTGGGTGCTTTGTATTCAGAAAATCTTCTAAACCGTTGCCCAGTTATGTTTGTTGATATTGGCTCGTTCATCTTCATTAAGGAAATCGAAGAATGCTTATAACATTCTCCTGGGTCAAGTGGTTTTTTATTTTTTTAATCTTACAATGTTTCTTTTAAAAGGTAACTATTTTTGCAAACAGCAATCTAATTGGCTCCAGGAGCCTGAACTGAATCATAGATTTAGAGCCAGTAGGAACATAGAGGTCAATTTAATTTCTTTGTTTTGCAGGTAAGAAACCTGAGGACCAGCTTGCTCAGCATCTCACAGAAAACAAGCATCCAAATCAGGCTTCAAGTGTAGGTTCCTCTAATGCCAGAGCCCAAGTATCTTTCCACTATCTGGAAGTGCTTGCTCAGTTATTTTCAGGTCATCTCATTCAGTCAGTTCTACCTGGGAAAGGCTTTTCTTGCTTGGGCTCACACTGGTCTAGCACATCTAATAGCAGCGATTGACATTTCTATTGTCCTTAAAGTTTCCAAAGTACTTTGCATCTATTATCTTATTTGATTCTCATAGCAACCCTGCGAGCTAGGGACTTGTGGTTGCTCAATGTTTCAGTCTTCAGTCATGTTTGTCTCTTTGTGACCCCATTCTTGGCAAGGGTACTTGGAGTGGTTTGCCATTTCCTTCTCCAGCTCATTTTATAGATGAGGAACTAAGGAAAGCAGGGTTAAGTGACACACTCAGGGTCACACAGCTTAGCAAGTGTCAGAGGCCTAATTTGAACTCAAGGTGAAGCTTCCTGAATTCAGATGGGGTACTCTATCATCTTTACCACCTGGCTGCCCTGAACTAGGCGCTACAAGTATAATAATCTCTGTTTTGTAAAAGAGGGTACTGCGACTCAGGAAGAACAAGCCACTTGTTCATGGTGGCTGGGACAAGATTGGTGACCAGATCTTTCCAACTCGAAGTCCCACACAAAGTTGCCTCCTAAGACATGCTTATTATAAAGCATGTAGTCATGCTGTTGGGTAACAAGGCTCTCTGTATGCTTCATGGACAAAAGGTTCTTAGAACCCTTCTGAATCAATGAAACCAGGAAGCCCAAAGCATTTACACAGCTATGGGATCTGAGCATCCAACAGTTCTGGAACACTGTTGGTCTCTGCTTTAACAGCTGTGATGAGAGCTCTGATTGGAATGATTTTCAGGACTTTGTCACCCTGCAGGTAGAAAAAAAAAAGGCATGGACCCTGCCTGCCAATCAAGGAGCTCCACATTGTGATCTCAATAAACTTTTCCAATTTGGAAAATTTTCTCATATCCTATAAACTCCCCCCCTCCCCTCCCCTCCACTTTCAGCCAGATATCAGTCAGCTCACTGTTCCCAGAACCAGGCTTGTGTATTCTTTCCGTTATATCATTCATCTTACCTGGAATTCCCTCCCTTTTCTTCTCCACCAAAGAAAATCTTTCCCCTCCTTCAAAGCCTAGTTAAAATTTTATCTTTTCCAAGAAGTTTTGAGATCATACTTTGAGAATTAACAACCCCTGGAAAGGATTTGTGAGATCATTTAGTCCAATGACCTCATTTTACAGATGAGAAAACTGAGGCTCAGACAGAGTGAGTGATTTGTGGAAGGTTGCACAGGTAGTGTGTAGTGGAGCTGGGATCTAAACCCATGTCCTCTTACTCCAAAGCCAATGTTCTTACCTCTGGACTACTAATCCTAAAATCATACAGCTGGAGGAAGAAGGGATCTCAGAGCCCATCTTCTTCAATTCCTTCATTTTACAAATAAGGAAACTGAGGCCCAGGTGGACTATAGTGACCTCTCCCTTCTTGGAGCTTTCCCCATTCAACTGCAGGTTTTGTCTCATTTGGCAATTAGTCATGCAGTGCTTTGAGCAGATTCTTGCTATCATTTAATTTATTTTAACCTCACTTTCTATGAGTTTGTGCTATGTATGCCCAAGGAGATTGTAAACCCTTTGAGGATGAGTTTCCTGTCTTCTTCCTCTGTTTTCCAGCTCTCCCCAGCACCTTGCACCATGCCTTGACCATAGAAGGGATTCAATAAATATTGATTTATTGGTAAATCTACCGAAAGGGAATGTCAAACAATTGACTGTCAGACAGTCAATAAAAATTAATGAGTCCCTACTATGTGCCAGGCTAGGTAGTCTCTGCTCTGAAGGAATTCATAGTCTAATGGGGGAGAAGACATGCAAACAACTATGTACAATAAATAAATGTTAAGTACCTACTATGAGCTAGGCGCTGTGCTAAGTGCTGAGTTATATATAAGACAAATTGAGGATAATCAGAAGAGGGAAGACAATTAATTAATTAAGCGGTACTGGGAAAGATTGGACCAACTGCAAAATGCTTCAGTTGTTTTGACTGCTAAAACAACTAGACTGTTCGTATTTGTTATTCCCGGGTGACATGAACTTTTGGAAGTTGAATATTGTTGCATTAAAATCAAATTGAATGAATCAGTCTGAGAAATAGAAGCAGTTCACTGTAATTCAGAATGTTAAAAACCACCCAGAGATTGTCTGCATTTCTGTAGTTTTCATTTCCCTTCTTTTCTAATTTTTCTTTGCTCATCAGATTGTAATCTTCCGGGAAGTACTGACTCACCCACTGCCTGTCTTTTTTATATCTCTTACTAAATGGCTTCTTTCTCCTTTTGTGGCTCTGTGCCTTTATTTGCATTCAGTTCAACCAAAAATTCAGCAGGACTTTTATTAAAGGCCTGCATGTATGTGGAAGGTGATAGAAACACAAAAATGAAACCGATCCCTGCCCTCAAAGAGCTTACATTCTATATAATCCTGGTGTAATAACACTAAGTTGTCCTATCAGAGGATGACCTAAGATGGCTCCCTACATGAAGTGATATGATATTAAAGTAGAGAATAGCTGTATAGCATTTACTCTGAGAATAAATATCAACAAATATTTGTGTGCAAGGCATTGAGTAAAACCAGAAGCTGGTTTGTTTGTTTTTTGGGGGGGAGGGGAGAGGAAATTAATTTCCATTTTCAAAAGGAAAATCAAATGAAGAAATCACAACAAATGAAGAAGAAATAAAGGATATTATTAGAAACGATTTCACCCAAATATATGCCAATAAAATTGACAGCATAACTGAAGTAGGTGAATTTTAATAAAATAAGAGCATTAGCAAGGAAGGCACAGTGTTAAACATTGGGGTGGAGTTTACAAAGATGATTAGAATCCAGGGTGTGTCCTCATGGAGCTTATAGTCTAAGAGGGGAGATAGGACATGTTTACAGATAACTGTAATATGAATCAGAAAACAAGTATATGTGACCAGTGACATGTACATCTGTGAGGTTAGAAGAAAGATCTATATGACCTATAGGAAAGGTTAGAAGAAGAAGGATCAAAGGCATTGTGCTGAGTGGGTTTAGAGAAGGTTTATGATCAGGGCAGGTCTTATGGGAATATTTATATTAAAATGCTTTATATGGCATTTCTATAGCTTCTATGTAAAGGCTTTACATATACTGTCTCATTGATCTTCATGACAACCCTGAGAATGAAGTATTATTATGACCTCCATGTTACTGAAACTGAAGCTCTGAGAGGTTAAACTTACCCAAGATTATGTAGTCAGTGAGTGTCTGAGGCAAGATTTAAAAACATATCTTTTGTGAGGGGTGGGGAAAGTCCCTGGGGCTAAGTGACTTGCCCAGGATCACACAGCTAGGAAGTCTGAGGTCAAATTTGAACTCAGATCCTCCTGACTCTAGGCCCTCTAGCCATTGGGCCACTTAGCTGCCCCTACATGTTGTCTTAATTCTAAGTCCAGCACCATACTCCCTGTGTCACCTAGCTATGTAACTAACACTTGGATTCTTCTACTATCAGCACCTATTCTTACTTTATCAATGACGAGAGAGAAAGTAGGAGTAAAAGAGGAACTTCTGAGATGCGTCTGGGATCCCCTCTCCTTTTCCCCTTTCCCCTTTAGTTGGCCACCTTGTGCCAGTGGAGGTGGATGAATATACCTATATTGTAACCAAGTTAGAAGCTCCCTTGTTTTCTGTCTCCCAGTTGGTGTGGTAGATTCATGGAGCTTGGAGAAGCATGTGGTCAGGTGGGACTGAAACTTCCCCCTTCAATTGTGAGAGGGTTGTGGAAAGAACTGCAAATGGTTATCTAAGCAGTGGATATTTGTTCTCTTTGTGCTGTTCCCCAAGAACTGGGTCAGGTTCTTAGCTTCCATGGCTCTGGGACAGACTTTTATTTTTAACCAGAGAGGGAGGGGACTCCAAATTAATTCAACAGACATTTATTAAGTACCTACTATATATAAAACATTGTTTTAAGTACTGGGGATATAAAGATAAAACTGTAATAGTCTTTACCCTCAAGGAGATTACAGTTGATCCTTAGAAACAACCTGAGAAAGACAGCTAAGTGATGCAGTGGATAGAATTCTGGGCCCAGAGTCAGGAAGATCTGAGTTCAAATCCTGCCTCAGACACTTACTAGCTATGTAATCTTGGGCAATTCACTTAACCTCTGTTTGCCTCAGTTTCCTGAGGCAACTTCAACTGCAAAATGAAGATAATAACAGCACTAATTTTACAGGGCAATTGTGAGGACCAAAGAAGAAAAAATTTGTAAAAAAATCACTTGGCATGGTATCTGTCACATAATAGGTGTTATATAAATGCTTATATCCTTCCCTTTGTATAGTCGTGTGACTGTAATTTATTCCCTAAGGAACCTTTTTATTTAAGTTGGATATTTATGCTGTGAGAATCATTTTCTCCATGGAGTGGAAAGCCTCTCATAGGTATGGTTCATTATAATAATTTTATTTCTCATAGTTTGAGTACTGTACCAAGTGCCAGGGGGCATCACAAAGGAATTAGTAAAGTGAGTCTCTACTATTAGTGAGACTACAATAAAACAGGGACTATGCAAAGAGAAAACATGACAGTGGACACATCTTTGTGTACATGTGTAAGTGCTGGGTTCCTGTCCCCTGTAGAGATGGGGGCATTGGGGATCAGGAGTAATTAACAAGGTAGAAATCATGAGCTAAAAGGGTAAAGATAATGTTGTCCTGAGGTTAAGCCAATATCTTCATTGGGGTACTTAGGATCTGGAATCTAGTAAACCTAGGCAGGTAGAACAATTTGCAAGGCTGGGGAGAAGGAAGGAGAGAGTCAGAGGAAAATATGAGGGAAGGAGCAGCATGGGTCATTTGTGAATGATGTCTCTTCTCTCCCAAAAGAGATGAAGATTTTTTGAGTTAAAGCCATTCTCTCTGCTTAACCAGCTGATTATAGTCCACTGTGGGCCAGAAAAATATACTTATAACCCATTGCACACTTATGAAAATTTTTTTGTAATCACATCATCAATTAATTATAGCAAACCGAGCCAATCCAGGAATCTGGATAACTAGAAAAAATTAATTTGGGATAGAGGAGGCAACAGAGATGATGGTACAGCTGGGCCTCAGGATAGTTTGATTATAATTTCACTTCTGCTGGAAGAGAAGGTTGGACAAATAGGTTGGGGCAGATTGTAGGATGATTTGAAGGGAAAGTTGAGGAAATTCAGAATTTGTTCTGTAGGCACTGGGGAGCCATAACAGGTTCTAGAGGAGAGGAGTGCTATACTGAAAGGGGTTTAGAGAGATTTCTTTGGCAGTTGCATGCATAATGGATTAAAGTAAGAAGAAACTGGAAGCAAGGAGATAAGTTCATCTATTACAGTAATCTAGGTATGGAGAATTGAAGATGTGGACTGAATTGGTGTTGATGGGAATGGAAAGGAAGACTGGTTACAAGAAATAGTATCAAGGAAGAATCCAGGACTGACTAAATATGGTTTTAAAGGAAAGAGTGTGAATGTTGACTTTGTGAGAAGCCTGGTGGCAGGAGAATAATGGAAAATAAAAAGGGGAAGTCAGTTTGAGAAGAGAATAAATTTTGTATGTCTCATGTTGAGTTTGATTTGATAGAGGGACATACAAGTGGAGTTTAGATTTATATAACCAGTCCTAGTTTCTTTCCTTAATTCCAATTCTTTACACTAACTTCCTATTGGACTTTTTATACTAGCTGTCCTATAGGCTTCTCAGACTCAGCATGTCTAACACAAAACTCATGATCTTGACTTAGCCCTCCTCTGAACTTTCCCATTACCATCTAGTGCATCATTATCCTTCCAATAGATCAGTTTTGGTACCTCTAGGGCATCATCAGCTCCTCACTCTAATTCACCCCACGTGTCCAATCAATCGCCAAATCCTGTTGTCCCTATCTTCACAACATCTCTTGTACATGTCCCTTTCTCCACTCATACAATCACTGCCCTAATTTGGGTCCTCATCACCTCCTACTTTTTGCCAGGATTACTATAACTAACTTCCCAATTGGCCTCCCTGCCTCCATTTTCTCTACTTTCCAATCCATCCTCAGCACAGCTGCTAAAATAATCCTCCTGGGGTAGGTTTGACCATGTTATCCCTGTCTCAGAAGGCTGACTTCTGGGATAAAATACAAACTCATTTGCTGTGAATTTAAGGCTTTCCACAGTCTGTCCTACCCATCTTTCCAGCCTTACTTCTCATTACTTCCCTTTGTGAATTTTATACTCCAGCAAAACTGGACTATAAGCTAATCATTGAACTTGATACTCTAATACTCTACCTTCCACTTCTTAGGATACACAATAGCTAGTTAAGATACACAATAGCTTGAAGTTTAAATACCAAAGCCATAAATACAAGGACACTCTGTATTTAGTTGTATAACTGTTGAATTCTGCTCTCCCTCACTCCCATTCCCACCCCTCCAGTCTTCCACCCCAGGACTGGTATCTGTTCACCTTTATATCTCTAGTACCTTGAGCATAAGAGGTGAAATATACATACATACATTCATACATACATACATAGTGTGTGTTAGATTAAATGGAACACAATATAATAAACCACAAAGAGAGATGATTTCTTTAAGAGAGAGTTTGGAGAGCTGAAGACTCAGGGCTGAGTCTGGAAAATGCCCACAATAGGGGATCAGGAAAAGAATCATAGACTTAGAACGAGGAAGTTTCTTGGAGGTCCTTTCATCCAGTCTCCCCTCATTTTACAGATGAAGAGAAACTGGGGCCCAGAGAAGTTAAATAACTTTCCCAAGGTCTCGCAGGTAGTAACAGAGCCAGGATATGAAGCCAGGCCCTCTTCTTCCAAATCCAGTACTCTCCCCACTGGGCCAAATTGCCTTCTCCATAATTCAGACCATTCTTCAGTTGACTTTAGGCCTGTTGAGTTTGAGACATTTCCCAAGCTATTGTGAATACTTGGACCTGCCTCTTTCCCCCAGAGTTACTTTGAAGAATGGCAGAGTTCAAGAGAATACAAACCAAATTTTGGTATATGTCAGACAGAATGGAGCCAGCAGATAAGACTGAGGGGGGTCATCAAAGAAGGTTAGAAGAATAACATAAAATGCACTGGCTTGTAAGGTTTGAGGGGAATGTGGATGGCCAGTGGTACCCCATGCTGCTGACAGAAAGGAAAGGAAAGAAGGAGAAAGGAAAATGAGATCCAATAGGAGGACCTTGATTTATGTTGAGAAGGGGCCCCTTTGGTGTTGAGAGGACCTTTTTAGTAAAGCAGGGGGAAGAGGTCAGACTTCAAGAGGGTAAGGAGTGAGTGAACCATGAGGCAGTAAAGGTAATGGGTGATGATTATGCATATAAGAAGTTTGGCAGTTAAAAGGAGATTAGATAGATCAGGTGTGGGGAACCTGTAACATTGAGCCCACATGTCACAGATAGATCAATAAAATTTTTATTAAGCATTTACTACTAGCCAAGTAGCTAGAAGGCTCAGTGGATAGGGTGCTGAATCTGGAGTCAGGGAGACCTGAGTTCAAACCGGACCTCAGATACTTACTAGCTGTATGACCCTGGGCACATCACTTAATTTCCATTTAACCTTAGTCCTCTGGAGAAGGAAATGGCAAACCACTTCAGCATCTTTGCCAAGAAAACCCCTTGGATAGTGTTAGAATGCCATGGTTCATGGGATCATGAAGAGATGGACATGACTGAATGATTAAACAACCCTATTCAAGGACGGGGCTAAGTCCTGGGAATAGAAATATAAGCTAACAAATCTACCCTCCAGGAGTTTACATTCAGTGGGGCAGTATAAAACATAAAAGACAGCTGGAAAGGAGTAAGGTAGTTCCCCTCAAAAGTGAGTTAGAAGCTTGGTTTTGGAGCAAAATTAAGGAAAAAACCTCAACTCTCAGAACCCAGGGTGGAGTTCAAATATCCTGCAGGGAAGAGGTGGGGGATGAAAGTCAGACTGTATTTAAAGGGGATAAAAGGGTCAAGTACAGACTTTTTCAGGATTAGGAACCTATGTGAAAGTTGGTAGGGAGAAAATATTCAGAATATTTAGAACAGATGTTCCTCTCCTGGTCAAGTCCGGGATGTGTGTGGCAGAGGAGCAGGAGAGGCCAGGAGGTGGGGGCATGGTAAAGAGTGTGGCCTGCAGGTAAGATAGGAAGATAATCAGTTAACATGGGAAGAATATAGTCAGTGAGTTCTAGGTCTGGGGTTCAAGTTAGTCTTCAGAAAATAGGAAGGAATGCTGTCCAGACTGAAACAGTCAATAAACATTTATCTAACATCTACATCTACCAGGCACTATGCTAAACCCTGGGGATACAAAGAGGCAAAAGATAAGCCCCGCCCCCAAGGAGCTCACAGTCTACTGCGGAGAGACAACAAGCAAACAGATATGTAAAAACAAGCTATATATAGGATAAATAGGAAATAATTAAAGGAAGGCACTAGAACTAAGAGGGGCTGTAAATGCTCCCTGTAGAGAAACAACATCTCTTAGTTCCTTGTAAATGGGGAGGTCAATCTCATCATGCAACCAGAGGATGCCTGTTGATCTTAGGATAGAAACTGCCTGACCTCTGCTCCATTGCCTCCCTTCAATAGCAAAAGAATGTATAGAATACATTAAAATTTTAAATAACAGGAGGAAATCTGGTAGGAGCTATTCAATGCTCTGGAATAACCAATGGATAAAATCCTTAAGTGGAGGAGGGGATAGAAACTCCCAGGGGAAAACTGTCAATCACTTTGTACCCTTCCAGTCTGCTGTCAGAGAGTATGGAGACTGGCTAACCTCCCTGGACAGGCTGGAATCTGCTGAAGTCTCTTGGTTTGGCTTCAGGATGATCAGTTTCGTTAAAATTCCTGGGTTCAGGATCTGCTTCATTACTCTGCTTTTAAATTAGTCTGGTTTTAAGTTAGTCTCCAGTCCTTCCCCCCCCAACCCAACCCAACCTAAGTTCCTTGAAGGCAGGGACTGTCTGTTTTTTTTTGGCTGTCTTTGTATCCTCAGCACTTAGCACAGAGTAAGTGATTAATAAATGCTTATCTCTTCTTGCTTCCTTCTGTAACCCAGGCTTCTCTGGGCACACCCAATTCTAACACGGAGATGCCCTTGAGGGCCCTTTTGAGCATGCCCAGCCCTCCCACTGCATCTCCTACCATGGGGGTGAAAGTAACTCCCTTTAATTGGTTGCCTGCATCTTTAAAACTGGCAGAACTGAGCCTTTCACTCTCTTTCCCACCATCATTTTTGGCTGTGCTTTTTTTGGTAATTCTTATATGCCACTCTCAGGGTGGACACCATGAGCCAAACTGGTGGGAGTTCCCTCTCTTTTTACCCCAATTCTCCAAGAAATGGGCCTGGGGGTATTTGTTTCTGTTCTGTATCCTTCGTCCTCCTCAGTTTCAAATGCTGGAGCACTGGACCCTGGAGCTGACTCCAGCCTTGGAGCTAGGATTATAGTCAGGGTAGTTGCAGCAAGCCAGCCCAGCATGGAATCCATGAGAAACCAGACTGCCTGAGACGAAAGCCAGAGAAGTTCAGATTTGGAACTGGGACTGTGCTCTATAGGAACAGAGCTAAACTATGAACCTAATCTCCTGGGGAGAAAGGGATTAAGCTTCCCGTGTATTGGGGAGTAAGTTTATGTATTTATGATTACTGAAGTAAATATTTCTGTGTAAAAGCAAAGCCAACTGTTAGTGGCTTATGTGACTGGGCTACAGGAGACCACCTCCTTTAATTGGAAGGAAGACCCTTGGTGAAGGCTGGAGTAATTTACTGGGAGGCTTGACACCCCTCCCCCAATCCTCCTTAAGGGTCCCAGAGAACCATGGTGGACGTGGTCAAATCTAATAATACATCTGGCCTTTAAGTGTTCATGATGGTCATTGCTTTACTGTTAAAGATCTGATTTTGTGAACTATTCATTTGTTAAATGTAATACAGATCACCTTGCCTGCAATCCTGGTTCCAAGGTTGGAATTAGCTTGGCTTAAACTCCTGGGTCCCATGTTCCAACACCTGAAGCTGAGGACAAACAATATAGAACAGAAACAAACTTCCCCCAAGTCCATTAAAAATTGTTGTTGTTGTTTTTTGTGGCTGGGATGAAAGGGAACAGAGGAAGTCTTTCCCCTCTTACTGGTTCAGTTCACTGAGCACAATTGAGTTGCCAAAAAGCATACAGCCAAAAAAGATGGTGGAAAAGAGAGTGAACAGCTCAGTCCTGCCAGCTGTAAAGATTCAGGCAGTCAATTAAAGGAAGATACCTCCAGCCCTGTGGTAGAGGATGAAAGCAGGCTCTGCGTTAGACAAACTGGGCATGCTCAAAAGGCCATATTAGAATTGGGCATGCCCAGAGAAGCTCTGATTATGCTTCCTTCTGGTGGATGTAGTCAGCAAGATCCATCTCTGATATTGTGATGAGGCTGACATTCCCTCATGAAAAGGTTTTCTCCAGAAAGGCTGCCAAGACCTCAATCATCTTGCCTTACTGACCCAGTAAATCAAATAAGGCCTAAATGCTGAAAGAGAAGCTGCCTCACACCATGGGTCGCCTTGTCCAGAGGTGGCAGTGCTGTCAAGTTCCTTCAAAGGAGCTGTCATCATTGGGAAATGTTGGCTACTGTGGTGACATTTTGGATTATAAGCGGTGGGTTGTCAATAAACATGTATTAAGCACCTATTATGAGCCAGGCACTGTTCTAAATGCTGGGGTTATAAAAAAGAGTCAAGAGTCCCTGCCCTCAAGGAGTTTACAATCCACTCTACCTTTGGAAGAGGGTGGTTTGATTCTTGACCAGATCACCTTGTGATTTCTCAGGTTAAGTAATTTGTCCTATTGCTTAATGTATAAGATCCCCCCAGGTTTGATCAGAGCATCCCATTTATTCATTTCCTTCTCTGTTAATCCCATTAAATATAATAATTTTATCTTTAAAAAGCCAGCAAAGCATTAAAAAAAAATCTGTTTGTAAAACTGTTGAGATAAAGAGTAATGCACAAGCCATCTAGATTTTCAGAGATTGGTGGACAGGGGCAATCATTACACCTTCCATGGGAGAGGCAGCCAATTTCCTCACAGACCTGGCCTTGTAAAGTGCATCACATATAAACCTCACTCAACATTTCATCTGCATTTTGGGCTTTCATTCAGTCAGCTGGGATTCAGCTCCCACGTAAGGAACAGATTAAACTGCCATCCATCAAGGTGAAGGATAATTATTGCTTATGTCAGACAACACCTGTTTTTGTAGCATTCCTCAACTCAGTTAGACTGGAGACAGCTAAACTTTCCACTGAATTTTCTATCTGACAGTTGCCTTCGGCAGTATGTCTGTGGAATACCCTCATATTCATCTATATATACATTTTGGGACAGATTAAAAATGTCATTGGTGAAATATAACTTGAAAATATTTTTTAAAAAATCCTCTGAGATACATACATACATATATATACACACACATATATAAAATGGATAAATATAAAAGACTGAACAGAAGGTGAAAATGAAACTTCTAGTTACCACTTGGGAAGAAGACATTGTTAATGCCTTTTTATTATATTTACCCTGTAGGCTGCTCATTATAGATACTCCCAGTAAGAAATTTTGGTTAGGAAATCACTTTGCACTTTGGGATTTATAAGACTATTGATCACCTCATACGTTAATAGGATTTTCTAAACCATAAAAATCTAGCAGTTAATTTGTGAACTGGAAAATTTGATTCCCATCCCTCCAGTTTCCCTCTCTCTTTCTCTCTCTCATTTGTCCTTTCCTTTTCTTTCCCCCTCCTTCTTTATTCTCCCCCCTCTCTCCCTCACTTTATTCTTTCTTTCACTTTCTCTCATTCCCTCCCTCCTTTCTCTTCTTCCTCTTCTCTCCCTCCTTCTCTCTTTTGCTTTGCCATGCAAAGAAGATTGCTTTATTTATTGCAATTCTGCCTTCATGTCGCCTGTTTTCCAAAAATATTTAAGTGAATCAAACTGAAATATATTTATAAATAATCACATACCTTATCTTATTAGAAATAAACTAGGATAAGCTACTTTGCATTATGTAACTAACTCTCAGTTATAATAATTCTGGATTATCTACAGTGAATTTTAAAGTACCTGGCTGATAGCCCCTCCAACCCTCATGGAGCTCTTTACTGTGCAGAAATGTATGAATGAAGCACTTATTAAATGTTTACTACATGCAAAGTACTGTGCTGAATGTTAGGGGTACAAGCAGGAAAATAAGGCAGTCCTGCTCTCAAAGTGCTGACATTCTAATGGGAGAGACAACACACATGAAAGCTTTCAGCTGGGAGTCAGATGGAAAGTCCCATGGTCCTTAGTGTGAAGAGGGAAAGCAGATTTTAATGCTTCTCCTTTAATGACATTTCCACAATAACATCTTAGCAGTTTCTGAAGTCAAATCATGTGACAGTCCCAAAGACTTTGATGGAAAAATAAAAAGTATGGTTGCATGTGGCATTAATGGGAAAAGAAAGAGACCAGGGTTCGAATATCAGCTCTGGCACTACTTAGCTAAGTGATTATTGGCAAGCTAGTCAATCTCTGTTCCTCAAGTAGCCTGGTGAGACTGTTACACATAAATCATACATGCATATAAGTTTTATATAAGCCAATACTTCAATGATTTCTCTACCTAAATGGAGACACAAAGTTTGCTATCTTGATCTGGAAGCTAATCTGTGTCTGGTTGACCAGAACAGTTGATTAAAACATGATGTGAATATTGTCAGGAACCTGGGGTGAATCTCTAGAAACCTATAAGGGTCACACAGCTGTACCTACTTTGTTTTAGGGTCCCAGTTCATACCTGTAGTTCCTACTAGGTAGTCCAAAAGTGAGTACCTCTGATTAAAAAAAAGGAATAGGTTTGTACAGTAAGGACACATGCCCAAATATCCAGCACTGGAAAGTCTCCTCAAAAGTCACATATTCAGTTCTTGGAAGGGTATTATTTTTGAAAATAGTATTATTTTCATATGTGAATGGTAGCATATCAATACCACCCTTAATTTATTGAGAATTATTGTTAAAACAAAGCAAAAGTAAAAACAGACCTAATTAAAAGAGACAAGCAGGGAAACTTCATTTTGCTAAAACATGCCACAGAAAAATGAAATAATATTAAAAAACATTTTTACAGCAAGTTTCTCTGATAAAGGTCTCATTTTTCAAATATATAGGGAATTGAGTCAAATTTATAAAAATAAGAGGCATTCCCTAGTTGATAAATGGTCAAAGGATATGAACAGGCAGTTTTTAAAAGAAGAAATAAAAAAATATCTAGAGTCCAAAGAAAACATGCTCAAAATTACTATTGATTAGAGAAATGCAAATTACACCAGCTCTGAGGTACCACCTCATACCTATATAAATGACAAATGCCAAAGGGAATGAGGGGAAATAGGTACACTAGTAAACTGTTGGTGTAGTTGTGAATTCTGTTATTCTGAAGAACAATTTGGAACTATGCCCAAAGGGCTATAAAACTGTGCTTACCCTTTGATCCAGTAAAACACCACCAGGTCTGTACCCCAAAGAGATCAAAGGAAAAGGGAAAAGGAGTTATATGTACAAAAATATTTATAGCATCTCTCTTTGTGTTGGGAAAGAATTGGAAATTGAGGGAATGTCAATCAGTTGGAGAATGTCTGAACAAGTTATGGCATAAAATTGTGATGGGATACTATTGTGCTATAAGAAATGATGAGCAGGATGATTTCAGGAAAAAAAAAAACCCATGGCAAGACTTATGTGAACTGATGTAAAATGATGTGAAAAGAACCAGGAGATCATTGTTGTAATGATGATACTGTAACAATGATCAATTGTGGAAGATTTGGCTACTCTTATCAATACAATGATCCAAGACAATTCTAAAGGAATAATGATGAAAAAAAGATGAACTCTGAGTGTCAACTGAAGAATAATTGTCTTGCTTTCTAAAAAAAAATTTTTGTGCTATGGCTAATACAGAAATACATTTTGTATTATTTTACCTGTAGAACTGATAAAATTTTGGGGTGGCTAGGTGGTGCAGTGAATAGAGCACCAGCCCTGGAGTCAGGAGGACCTGAGTTCAAATTTGACCTCAGACAATTAACACAAAAAATAGTCTTGTGACCTTGGGCAAGTCACTTAATCCCAAATGCCCTCCAAAAAGTAAAAATTAAAAGAATTGATAAAATTTTGCTTGCTTTCTCAGTGGGTGGGGGAGAGTTGGGAAGGAGATAGAGAATTTGGAATTCAGTTTAAAAGTAAAATAATGTTAATAAATATGTAAATAATACATTAAAGAATTGTGGTTGAAGTTGTTGCTATGGGGAGTATCTGTGATTATATCACTGTGGTGAATGCACTCCACTGACGAAGATCACAACCTATCTAGGACTTAGTAGATAATTCTTAGGGAGTTTTTTTGAGGCATATAAAGGTTAAGTGACTTTCTCAGGGTAACCTAGGTAATAAATATCAAAGGAAAGATTTAGGCTCAGATCTCTCTAGCTCCAATTGGAGCACTACTTTCTCTCATGGAATCATAGATTTAGAGCTGAAAATGATTGTAGAGTTGATCTAGTCTAATCCTCTCATACATATTATAGGTAGGAAACTGAGGCACAGAGAGGTTACAGAAGTATCTGAATCAGGTTGTGAACTTAAGTCTTCCTTATTCCAGGTCCTATACTCTCTCTACTATGCCACACTGCCTCTCTAAAGGTTCTCTAAGGCTAAAGCTTAAAAAATGGTTAAAAAAATTAAAAATTCATGAAGACAGTAGGGATATTTTATGTAGCATCCATTTCTACAAAAATACCTTGCAATATGTTTTACCTTGTAAACACTTAATAAATGCTGTTTGATTCAAAGAGAGAAAAGCATGGGGGCAGCGAGGTGGCACAGTGAATAGAGAACCAACCCTACAGTCAGAAGGACCTGAGTTCAAATTCGACCACAGACACTTAGCACTTACTAGCCGTGTGACCTTGGACAAGTCACTTAATCCCAATTGCCCTGCTTTCCCCCCTCCAAAAATAAAAAAAAAAGCAAAAAAATCCAGAAGAAAGAAAAGCATCACCATTTTTAAGGCTCTTCAATTGTTGTAGCTCTAAGGAAGAAGAGAATTCGTAATTTTATCTAATCAATAAAACCATTAATTCAGAAGCATTTATTAAACATCCACTGAGCACCATTGATTCATCATCATCATCATCATCATAGCTAGTATTTAAACAGTGCTTTAAAGTTTGTAAGACATTTTACATATATTATTTCATTTTTCCTAACAACAACTCTGGGAGGCAGGTGCTGTTATTATCTCCATTTTACAGATGAGGAAACTGAGGGAAAGGCTGTGACTTGTCCAGACACTGATAGTAAATGTCTGAAGCTGCATTTGATTATACCACCTAATTGCTGTGATTCTCTGTCCATGTTTACACATTTTTCCCCAGTGCTAGTGGGAAAAATGACACTGGTGTACAAATGCAATATATAGTATTATTAATGTATTTTTTTAAGAAAACAATTACTTTCCAGTCTTCCACCTCCCCCCCCATAGTATTCTCCCTTATAAAAAAGCAATCTCACAAGTATAACAAAGCGATTCAATACAACAGCTTTAACAGACAGAACATATGTAATATTCCTACCTCTCTACTAAGAGAAGAGAAAAGATGTAGCAAGAACCAGAGAAGAAAAATGTCCCCCTGAACTGGGACGTATTATCCTTTACCAACTCAGTTCCTAGAGAGAATGGGCTCAGACTTTAAGTGGTTAATAAGTTCTACAAATCATTCTTTTCACCATTCTTCTCACACCTTTTGGGTGTGTCACAGCTTGTGTTCCCTTGCTTACAGGTGTCATGGTTGCGGGATTGATCCACTACTGGACTGGGTCAAGCAAATTGTTCCTTGGGCAACTAGGTGGCATGGTGAATAGAGTGTTGGACCTGGAGTCTGGAAGACCTGAGTTAAAATCTGGCCTCATGTACTCTCTGGATGTGTGACTTTGGGCAAATTGCTTAACTTCGATTTACCTCAGTTTCCTCATCTGTAAAACAGGGATAATAATAGACCTATCTTGCCTGGTTATTGTGAGGATCAAATGAAATAATTATAAAGCCCTTAACAGTGTTTGGCATATAGTAAGCACTTTACAGTTACTATTTTTATTACTATTATATTATAGTTACTATTTTTCACTATTATCACTGTTATTGCTATGATTATCTTAGAGGCATGGGCACTCACTGGTCTTGTCTGTCGTAGCCATGGCAGACTCTACTATGAACTCCCTTCAATGGACCTCTGGTGGCCCTCTCAATCTTGCAACATTCACAAGTTAATTCCGTCTCCAGTGCCTCTTCACCTAGGATTCGGGAAGAAGTAACACAACAGACAGTAGAAATAGAAATGGTATAAATGCTACATGCTGGTCCTTGGGGAGATAAGGGCCTGAGGGTCCTCCCCAAGTTGTAGGTCCATAACAACTCTTCCCACTCACTTAAAAAGCTGCCATGGAAGAGATAGTGGTCAAAATTCTTCTGGTATTATGCACCCTCAGTTCTAGCTCAGCAGCCAAACAAAAAAGATTTCTAAGCATTACACAGTAAACCAGCAGGAAACAGTCCCAGAATACCTGTGATGGCTCTGAAGAGGAGGTCAGGGTCCTCCATGATGTGATGTTACACAATTCCAGAAGCATGCTCCTCCAGGTCTCCACATGGGTCTGTACCAGAAAGAGAGAATCTCCCTTACTTGAAGGATTGGGTTCACATTGGCCAGTTCTCCATTAGACCACATTAGACCACAACCAACAAGCATTTATTATATGTCTGCTACATCAAATAAAATAATATTTGTAAAGCACTTAGCATAGTGCCCACCACGGAACAGGAATGATATAAATGTTCGTTATTTTTATTATTGTTATTACTATATATAGGTCACTATATTAGGTGATGGGAATTCAAAGACTAAAATGAAAACAATCCCTGCTCTCAGAGAGTCTACATTCAGAGGAGGATTAATGAAGGCACCAGGGGTGTTTTTCTTGGAGAAAAGGAGAATGTTCCAAGGGGAACATTAATGCAGTCTTCTAGTATCTGAAGGGTTGCTACTTAGAAGGCAGATTAGATATGTCCTGGTTCGCCTCATTGAGTAAAACAAGATGAACTGGGTGTAAGTTATAGATATGCAGATTTAAATTTCACTTGAATAAAACAAACCTCCTAACAATTAGAGCTGCCCCAAGATTCAACACATTGCCTCAGGAGGGAGTCAGTTCCTTTTCCAACTCTTTTCTGAATTTCTTCAAGCAAAGGAGAATCAGGATGTTCTTTTGTTTGATATGGTATACAATGTTCAGGTACTGGTTGAACCAACCTGCCTCTGAAGTTCCTTCCAAACCCGAGATTCTGTGAAACATTTAAGAAATCAGAACAAGACACTTGCAGCCAGGGAGTCAGCTCTGGGGTCTGTATAGGAAGTCTTACCCTTTGAGGTGCCAAGATCTTTTCAAGAAGGTATAAAGGCTATTTCAGAGTGAATGAAAGGCCCATGAAGGTAAAAGGGGAAATATAGACCAGAAACCGACTCCAGGGACCTTGATGCCTCTGGCATCTTGGCTCTGCCCAGAGCCACGGCTAATAGAGGCATCTGTTAGATGAATAATCTATTAGATCTATTAGATTTAGAGGCAGACAAGGTATGCTGGAAAAGGTGAGGCAGGAGACAGGAATACAACAGGTCTTGAGGCCTACTTTCTTCTTGAAGCAACAGGATAAGACTGGTCAAACACGCACAAAAGTGGAATCCAATTTCCAAGTATCAGAGATGTCAAGAGGGAGCTTAGCAGTATCAAAGAGAAATCTTTTTTTTAATTTTTCAATTTTTTTATTTTTAATATTAAAAAAATTGAGTTCCAAATTCTATCCTTCCCTGTAGCTCCTCTCCCACCCACTGAGAAGGCAAACACTATATTAATTATAACTGTGAAATCATGTTAAACATTTCCATATTAGCTATGTTGCAAAAATTATGAATGATTAAGAAAGTGAGAAAATTACACTTCAATTTGCACTCAGTTCATTAGTTCTCTCTCTGGAGGTAGAGAGCATTTTTCATCATGAGTCTTTCAGAATTGCCCTAGATCAGAGTAGGTAAATTTTTCACAGTTGATCATCATTACAATATTGCTGTTACTATATACAATGATCTGGTTTCACTCACTTCACTCTATATCAGTTCATATTGGTCTTCCCAGGTTTTTCCTGGGAAAGAAACCATCCTGCTCATCAATTTTTATAGCACAACAGTATTCCATCACAATCATATACCACAACTTGTTTAGCCATTCTCCAGTCGATTGACATCTCCTCAATTCCAATCCTTTGCTGTCACAAAAAGAGCTGCTATAAATATTATTGTACATGTGGGTTCTTTTCCTTTTTCTTTGTTCTCTTTGGGATACAGACCTAGTAGTGGTATTGCTGTGTTAAAAGGTATACATGTCCTTTGGGCATAGTTTTAAAGTGCTTTCCAGAATAGTTGAACCAGTTCACAACTCCACCAATAATGTATTAGAGTTTATTTTTTCATATCCTCTCTAGCATTTGTCATTTTTCTCTTCTGTCATGTTAGCCAATCTAATACACTGACTCTGAGCTAGTATCTCAGAATTGTTTTAATTTATATTTCTCTAATCAATAGTGATTTTTGGAGCATTCTTTTTTTTTCAATTTCAAATGCTTTATTTCATGAACTTAAACATTAACAAAAGTTGAGCAGAATGTAAATTAAAGATTGATGAAATCTTTAATTTAAACAGAATATACTCAGAAAGTATAACTTTTTTCCTAAGCTAAGACACTTACAGTATGACAAACAGCACAGAAGAGCAAATGACTTAAAGTTGTATAGTCCACTGACCAAATGACTTTTAAATTTATAAAGACACATACATATTCCTCCCACAATTCAGTGCTGGTCTGCAGAGGACTTCTGCTGGCTTTGTGCTCTATAAACACTAACTTTCCAATGCCAATTTTTTTATTTCGTGAACTCAAGCTGGTTGACTGCTCTGTTGAAGTTCAGAGGCACAAACATACACATTGCAGTTAAGTGAAGATAACAAATCATACTTCTTCAGTTTCCTTTTTCATAGTTCACTTCAGGAGCAAATCATCAATGTTCATTCTCATCTTTTGTAGGACTGACATACATTCAGCAACCAGGTATCACTGGATCACTTCTTCCCTTTGCCTTTTTTACCTCCCTCTCCTTGCTGAAGGCTTTGGTCACCACCTCCTGTTTTTTGTGTCCTTGTTTTTAGTTTGGGTATCATTTTAGCTGCGTACAACATTACCGACTTACATGACGGGAACTTACAAGGCACAGGCTGTCATCTTCCTGTTTTAGCTGAACCTGTACTCTGCCCCTATATTGTAAATCACGATTCCACTCTCTGGAGTACATTTTATTTTTCTCAATGTGCACATTAAGTCCAACTGCCAGGCATACATCTTGGATCTCTGTAGCTGTAGGATTCTCAACAGCTTTGTCAATCGGGATCGTCGTCCCTCCGCAATGGTCTTCTTGTCATTTAAATATGCAGGATAAATGCAAATGAACCTGTCCTTGTCGGCCCCCAGACCGATTGGCATACGCCATCTCCCGAGGAACTCTCAAGGCCAGGTGGCCGGAGCATTCTTTCATATGACTATAAATAACTTTGATTTCTTCTTCTGAAAACTGTTCATACCCTTTGATCATTTATCAATTGGGGAATGGTTCTTTTTTTAAAAAATAAATGTAACAGTTTCCTATATACTTGAGCAATGAGGCCTTTATCAGAGAAGCTTAATAGGAAACTTTTACATATTACTTCATTGTCTATGATACCTTTAGCAAAATGTAATTTTCTTGATTATCTCTTTTATTTAGGTCTATTTTTGCTTTTTCTTTGTCTGAGATCATGATTTTTTAAAACCTTTTTTTTTAAACTCAGCTGAAGCATAATAGATTCTGCTCTAGCTCCTTATTTTCATTCTATGTGTGTTTTTCAGTTTCAAGTGTGTTTCTTTTAAACAACATATTAGATTCTGGTTTCTAATCCATTCTGCTATCTGCTTCCATTTTATGGGTGAATTCACATTTACAGTTTCACATTTAAAGTTTATGATTCATATTTATAATTATGATTACTGTGCATTTCCCTCTATCTTTTTTTTTGTTGTTTTTCCCTTTCTCTTTCTTCTTAACCTTGTCCTCAAAAGTCTGTTTTGTTTCTGATTACTGACTCTGTTAATTTATCCTCCCTTTTATCACCTCCTTGCATTTCTCTAATCTCCTTCCCCTCCTACTTCCTAGTTGGATAAGATTGATTTCTATACCCACCTGGGTGTGTACATATATTCTTCCCTCTTTGAACCAATTCTGATGAGAGTAAGGTTTGTGTTGCCCTCCCCCAACCATTTTCCCTTTACTGTAAATGTTCTTCCTTGCTTGTCTCTATGTGAGATAATTTTTCTCCATTCTTTTTTCTCCCTTTACCTCATGAATCCTTTATTCTTGCCCATCCATTTTTTTAGATATCCTAATATAATTGACTCACACTGATGCTATCTGTCTATGTAGACTCTTTCTAATTGTCTTAATAATGATAAACTTCTTAGGAGTTATACATATTGTCTTCTCATTTAGGAATGTAAACAGTTTAACATTATTAAGTCCCTTATGATTTCACTTTCACGTTTACCTCTTTATGTTTCTCTTGAGATTTATATTTGAGTGTCATATTTTTCTCTTCAGCACTGGTCTTTTCATTAAGAATGCTTGAAAGTCTTCTTTTTCATTAAATATCCACTTTTTCTCCTGAAGGATTATACTCAGTTTTCCCAGGTAGGTTATTCTTGGTTGTAATCCTAGCTCCTTTACCTTCAGGAATATTATATTCCAAGCTCTTTGATCCTTTAACATGGAAACTGCTAAATCTTGTGTGATACTGACTGTGGCTCCATAGTTGAATTGTTTCTTTCTGGTTGTTTGCAATATTTTTTCCTTGACTTGAGAGCTCTGGAATTTGGCTATAATATCCTTGGGATTTTTCACTTTGGGATCTCTTTTAGGGAGTGATTGGTAGATTCTTTTAACTTCTATTTTGCTCTCTGGATCTAATATATCTGGGCAGTTTTCCTGGATTATTTTTTGAAATATTATGTCTAGACTCTTTTTTTTTGATCATGGCTTTCAGGTAGTTCACTAATTCAGCCCCCACCCCAATTTCACAGACCTTTTCTGCCAAACTCATGTTGTTTTGGACTGGAAAAATGTCTCATTCCAATGTTTTGTTGACTATGTGGCTCCAGAATTTTATTTGCCACATTATCTTAAAGTTGTTTGGAAGGTAGTGCTGGGAGAGTTCAGCTATGAACCCAATGATTTGAGAGTTCCCTCCAATGTAGATCAAACTCATCTATGTCCTATGCAGCTCTTGTCCATGTTTTCCCAGCAGTGGCATGTTTATGAGATAGCTGTGAGTAAGGTAAGGAGAAGAGGTTTGAAGTCAGGAAGACCTGCATTCAAATTCTTCCTTAGGCACTTACTCCCAACATTAAGAGGAGTGGCCCACTCTGGTTGTCTACCTGGTATCCCTTACCCTTGTCACATGACCAGTCAGTCTTTTCTTATTGTACAACTCATTGATGATAGCCTTTACTCCTGTTATCCTTTGAAATTCCCTGTTGGTTTTATATCACAGGCCCCCTAGCCCCACCATGCCCCACTTTATTGAATCCTGTATGATATTAATCTTTAGTTCTTTAGAGAGAAAGGAGACTAACTTGTACCTTTTGCATGTGTAGTTATTGCTTGGCATTGGTAGGAATCCTATTATCTCTACTGCATAGTTTTTATTAATATTTTTAATTTTTTTTGTCACCTTCATTTCCCAATACATTCCTCCTCCCTTCCCTAAACAGAAGCTACCCCTTACAACAAAGAATACAAAAAGAAAGAGAAAAGAAAAAGCAGTTCAACCAAACTGAATTGATTGTGATCAATATATCAACCATATCCAACACATATGCAGTATTTCATACTACATAGAAAAGATTATATAGAATGTCCATCATTGTTGATCCTCTTGGCTAGTCCTACTTTGCAGCTAAAGTCTGTCTCTCTCCACTGGGATTGTAAGCTAGCATCCAAACCTGGACTTTGGAATATCCATGCAGTCAAAGACCTTATCTTTCTCCTCTTTGGTTATTCAGGTTACCTTGAGTGCTCCTATAAGGTCTCTCCTCTTGTCATTCACCAGGAGAAGAACAAGGCTCCAATGGCCTTTAAGGTGGGCCTTCTCTTAACTGATGCCAAAGTCTTGCACAGGAGACCAAAGAGAGCTTACCCTATAACTCTCATTCCTTTTACCCAAGGAAACTTGTCATGATCATATCCCTAAATTCAGATTAATGATAATTCCATTCATTTCTCTGAGTGAGAAGTTTTACAGTTATCACAATCAAAAATAAAAATTATTTTTATAATTACAGTATCTTCAAATGTATATTTAAACTGAATTTCAGATAATTCCCACCAATGGGAAGATGAAATTTTTCATAAGAAAATGATTGAGTTCAATAGGAAGTGAAAAGTCTAGAATGGTCCTGACAAGGTGGGAAAGCGAGTGGAATAACTAAAAATTTTGGGTTTCAAAGTCAGTCAGTCAGCAAACATTTATTAAGTACTTATATGCCAGGGCAACTAGGCAGCACAGCACATAGAGCACTGGTCCTAGAGTCAGGAAGACCTGAGTTCAAAACTGGCCCCAAACACTTACTAGATGTGTAATTCTGGGTGGCCTCAGTTTCTTCATCTGTAAAGTGAACTGGAGAAGTAAATGGCAAACCACTTTACCAAGAAAACCTCAAATGGTGTCATAAAGAGTTGGACACAGCTGAAATGAATAATAACATGCCAAGCACTCTGCTAGGCATTAGGGATGTGAGGAAAGACAAAAACACCATCCCTGCTCTCAAGGAATACACATTCCAATGGAGAATCTGGGGGATCTCAGGTAGATAGTCAGAGATAAGTTACCAGCATTATAGTAAAGTTGGAAAGGTCTTAGAGGTCTAGTTCAAACCTCTCCTCTCATTGAAGAGGAAACTGAAGTTCAGAGACACACAAGGAACAAAGAGCAGAGCCAGGATTTGAACTAAGGTCTTCTGATTCCTATTCCACTCCATGCTGCCTCAAAAGTTACCCAAGGTCTGATTTGAGAATAAAGTTTCTTCCAAATTCCTTTCAAATGTGTTAGCCACGAAACCACCCATACTGCCTCTCCCCTGAAAGCAAGGCACTTCACAACTGTGGTTTGGTTTTTATTAAGTATCTTTTTCCAGAAAAGGAAAGAGAAACCCTCCAAATGAGACCTGGTCCAGCAGCCTGTCCAGAGACCAGAAGGACACACAGAGGAGGAAATACATGCATTCTTTTTATGAGATGGGATTGTCTGAGATGTGATCAAAATAAACAGGAAAGGAACTTATAGATTAATTGTTGCATTTTATAGGCATCAATCTATAGTGGGGAAGGAGAATATTCTCCTTCAACCCTTTCTTCACCCTCCCCCTTTTACTCTCCAATACCACCACCCTTCTCTATATCCAGCTCTTGGCATGATTTTCTCCATCCTGCTGCCTGAAGTAATATCCACAGCCACCAAAGTCCAGAGAATGAGCCAACCCAAAATAAGTTAGTGAGGCCCCACCCCTAGCAGTGTTTAAGCAGAGGCTGAATGAACACTTATTCTGAGAATTGTAGAGGGGATTCCAGGTTAGATTGCTTTGGCATTCCATCAGAGAACAACTTCTGAGCTGTGAACAGTGCCAGACATTCATCAGCTAATCAACATTTCAAAGGACAATTATAACTGAAAACAGGTGATAACTTATTCCAGTACCCACAGCAAATAAATAGCAAGAGTGTAAAGAATAGCAAATTTCTCATTTCCCATCTCAGAACTTTGGAGATGTTTTATTTTTCATAAACACAATTTATTGATATCTTTTATTTTAATATTATTTATCTTTTCCCAGTGTATCTCTTCTCCTCTCCTCTCAGGGAACCATTCCTTAAAATAAGGAATAAAAAAGGAGGGAGAAAAGTTAAGCAAAACCAACCAACCTAATGAAAAAGTCTGATTATCATATATAATGCTCCATATTCAAAATTCTCCACCTTTGCAAAGAAATTGGCAGACGGAAAGTACTTTCATATATTTCTTCTGTGGGGTCAAGCTTGGTCATTGTAATTTCACAATATTCAGCTTCAATGGTTTTGCTGTTGCTCTTTCATTTTCCTGTATCTTACTTCTCTTTGCATCAGTTCACACCAATCTTCTGATGCTTCTCTGTATTCATCATATTCATTTCTTACAGCATAATCATGTTCCATTAAATTCATGTACCACAATTTGTTTAGCCATTCCCCAAACAATGGGTATCTAATTCGTTTCCAATTTTTTGATATTACAAAAAAATATTGCTGTTATAGGTATTTTGGTGTCTATGGGCCTTTCTTTTTGTCATTGATCTCCTTCAGGTGTATGCCTAGCAGTGGAATTTATGGATCAAATAGTCTGGGCATTTTAACAACTTTCTTCATTTAATTCTAAAATGCTTTCTAGAATGGTTGGACAGAGCCTTCTCTTTAATTACTCATGTCTTTCTTTTCCTTTCTGTCTCCTATCCATTTAATAATTCTAATAGTCCAAGAGTGGGAGTGGGCTTTCTCAGGAGGTGGTGGGTTGCCACTCATTGGAGGTATTCAAACTGTGCTTGGAAGACCACTTCTCAGATATATGTTAAAGTAGGAATTCCTTTTTGGGTATAGGTCTGACCTGACATTACTTAGGTTTCTTCCAACTCTAAAAATTCCCTTGTTTTCTATTTCTCTTCTCTATCTCTCACTTTGTGTGCCTGGATTTATTTTTTCTCCTCACAAATTCATAAAGTCTTTGAGATGAAAAAGACTGCAGATGTCATTTGTGGTCTGGCTTTGCGCTCAATGGAAGGATTCCTTTTACATTTTTCCTGACATTCTCTGACCAATTTCAATGACAAAGCAACTCACCACTTTGGGGATGGTGGGGACACCATCTTATCAATAGACAGCTCTTTTCATTAGAAAATTCTTCTTTAAGTGAAGCTAAAATTTCCCTCCATAGACCTTCTACCCTCCACTTTTTTTTTCAGTTTTGCCATCTACAACTACACAGAACAAGTGAAATGCTGTTTCTACTTAACAATCCTTCAAATATTTAAAGATAATTAACATGTTTCCCTTAAGTCTTTTCTTAATTGGCCCCCTCATACCCACCCTTATATACTTTCCCTTCAACTGTTTTTAAGACATGATTTCAAGATCTTTTGCTATTCTGGTCAAGAACATTGAACTAGGAGTAAGGATACATAAGATCCAGTTCTGGCTCTCTCACTGGCTTACTCTGTGACCTTAGGGAAATCACTCACCTCTCAGAGTCTTAATTCCCTCATCTCTGGGATGATCTCTATGCTTTCTTCCAGCTCCAAATCTTTGATCCCTAGGAATCATCTGCCTCCTCCCCATTTTACAGTTGAGGACAGTGAGGGCCAGAGAGATTAAATGTTTAATAGGTAATTGGGCCAAGAATTTGTTTTAAGGTATATAGATCACTTTCTTCATGATAATCCTTGGGGATTGGTAGAGAGGAGTCATGTATAGCCCAGTTTGCCCTGACTCTCACATAGCCAGGCTAACTGCATCTCCCCTTAGGGTGCAAGGTTACTCTGTTCTCTATTAGTAAGGATTGTAAATGCCAATCACTAGTGCCCAAATTCCATTTAACTACTTATTTCATTCCACTTAACCACTTAACATCAATTAGCTTTTTATGAAGGGATATTTATTTCAAAGATATAGCAAAAACAAATGTACAAACATTTCTCCCCTAACACCTCAGATACAAACTCTCCTCTAAACCCTTCAATCTCTGGGAGGAATAAGCTCAAAACTTAGCTCAGTTCCTGCTTAGCACTAGTCTTACCAAGTTCATGTCCATATACAGCAGGGATGAAAGGTGATTCTCGGTTTTGACTGCCCTATGTCCAGAAGGTCACTCATGGAAATCACTCCTTGCTTCTTGGGCATCAATGCTGCAACTGGCTGCAAACTTGGGCTCTAGAACACACACCAGGATGCCATGGTCCACACCAGAATTTTTGCTATTGAAAGTTGAAGGTGAGCAGAGGCCAGGCAACAAGGTCCAGAAGAAGGAAAGGAGACAGTGTTTCACACACAGGGGAAAAACCATAAACAGTTTTTGGAGTGGGTACAGGGCCAGAATTGCAGACTGGAAGGACTAAAAGAACAGAATTAGGAGAAGTTATAGGAGATAGAGACCAGGATGAAGCATACAAACCTGTTATATAAGATGGGGGTGGGGTATAAAAATCTGGGGCAATGGAGATCTTCTGAAGGCACCTACTGTCTTCCCTGGCTTCCTTTAAGTCCCAACTAGAATCTCATTTTCTACAGGAAACTTTTCTTGACTCCTCTTAATTCTAGTGCCTTCCCTCTGTTAATTATCTAATTTAACCTGTATATAATATTTTTGTATCTATTTCTTTCTTTGTCATCTCTCCCATTAGATTGTGAGTTCCCTGCAGGCAAAGACTGGTTTTTTTGGCCTCTTTTTGCATCCTCAGTGCTTAACACAGTGTCTGGCTATATATAGTAGGTATTTAATAAATACTGATTGATTGATTGATTGAATGAATGAATGGATGTATGCTTCTTGGGGGGAAATGCAATTCATTTCTTTGGGAGAGAGGAAGAGAGAGATACTGGGGATAACTGATTATGTAAAAAAAAAAACCCAAAATATCAAAAAACCCTTTTTTAAAAAAAAAAAAAGATATCATTAGTAACTTTGGAGAGATTAGTTTCAGTTGAATGATGAAGTTGGCACTGAATATGAAAAGAAATAAGAAGAGAGTGAAAGGAAAGCAAGTGCATGGACAGTCTTCCCAGAGTTTAGCCATGAATGGGAAGAGAGATATAGGAGGATAGCTAATGGGGAAGGACATGTCAACTCAGGGATTTTTGAGGATGGAGGAGATCTAGGCATATTGATAGGCAGTAAGGAAGCAGCCAGTAGACTGGAAATGAGGAGATTTGATCAGTTCTTCATTCCTCTCAACCAACTGTTGCTCTCAAAATTCTCTGAAGTATAGCTCTTGAAGCAAATAGAGCAGAAAATACCTTGTTCCCCATCAATCGCCATCCTGGAAACTCTAAAAAGGAGGGAGCATCTCTAGCACAAGTCCCAGGTGGAACTTTTCCCATTCACAGAGAACAAGCTGGGAAGTCATCTTTGGAGTTCCCATATCACCACATTAATAATAGCTCTCATTTATATTGTGCTTTACAGTTTAAAAGTACTTTCCTTTTACCAATACATTCATTGTTGGGGTTGTGAACTGGTCCAACCATTCTAAAGAATAATTTGGAACTATGTCCAAAGGACTATAAAACTATGCATACCCTTTGACCCAGAAAGACCACTACTAGGTCTGTATCACAAAGAAATCATAAGAAAGGGAGAAGGACCCACATGTACAAAAATATTTATAGCAACTCTTTTTGTGGTGACAAAGAATTGGAAATTGAGAGGAAGCCCAGGGAATGGCTGACCAAATTGTGGTATATGAATGTAATGGAATACTATTGTGCTATATGAAATGGTGAGCAGGCAGATTTCAGAAAAACCTGAAAAGACTTATATGAACTGAGGCTGAGTGAAGTGAGGAGAACCAGGAGAACATTTTCCACAGTGATAGCAACATCGTGTGACAACAGACTTTGTTAGACTTAGAAAAACTGTTAATTCTAAAAGACTCATTATGGAAAATGCTATCCACATCCAGAGAAAAAACTATGGAGTTTGAATACAAATTGAAATATACTATTCACTTTTTTTGTTTTTTTTCTTTCTTTCTTATAGTTTTTCCCTTTTGTTCTGATTCTTCTTTCACAACATGACTAATGTGGAAATATGTTTAACATGATTGTACATGTATAACCTACATCAGATTCCTTGCTGTCTTGGGAAGGGGGGAAGGGAGGGAGGGAGGATGGGAGAGAAATTTGGGTCTTTAAATCTTATAAAAGTAAATGTTGAAAACTACATTTACATGTAATTGGAAAAAATAAAATAACATTAAGTGGGGGAAAAAGAATAAAGGGAGAGAAAGATAAACATAAAAAGCACTTTCCTTGAAATAGCATTGTAGATTGTTTCTGTATCATTTTCTCCACTTGATAGATGAAGAAATTGATGATGGAGAGTTCAAAAGACTTGTCCATGGTCACACAGCTAATAAGTATTGGAGCTGGAGTTTGACCTTGTGACTCCTGATTCCAGGTGCTGTATGGTCTCTGATATTAGATTATTCACAATCTTTAACTTAAAAATCTGACTTCCAGTTACTGTTATTTGGCCAGAGCCCCTGTACTCTATTTTAGAGCCCTTTCTGTAGGCCCAGTGAGTAGTAGCTAGCTTCTACTAGGGCAGTTAAGCGGTGCAGTGGATAGAGTACCCAGTCTGGAGTCAGGAAGGCACATCTTCTTGAATTCAAATCAGACCTCAGATACTAGTTGTGTGATCCTGGGCAAGTCACTTAACTCTGCTTCAGTTTCATTGCCTGTAAAATGAGCTGGAGAAGGAAATAGCAAACCACTTCAGTATTTTTGCCAAAAAAAAAACCCCAAATGGTCATGAAGAATCAGACTAGTCTGAAATGACTCCACAACAAGCTTCTATTATCACTATTAATATTATGGTTTTGTTATATTGTAGCTGATTGGTTTGTATGGGTCAGCCTGAGAAGCTAACTGTAATTTCTATGAGTCAGTGTTTCCTAACTTCCAAACAACCATCATGAACAAACTACTGGAACACAACCCATTCATTTTTAAACTTGAGTAGTGCAAACTAAACTTTTCTGAAAATAACAGTGTTCAAGTAGAAATAAAACTAAGGTACTTCAGAGAAAAAAATAAAAATAACTATGGAGTCTGAATGCAAATTGAAGCATACTCTTTTCACTTTTTTGGTTTTTTTTTTCTTCCTCATGGTAAATAGCCTTGATTCAAAGCACCATTTTTTATTTAAGGACTTATCAGGTTCTTACTCTATGGCTCATCAGGGACTGAAAGAGACCCTGGCTTCCCTAGTACATTCCTAAAATACTGTAGACAGTCATCTTATTGAGGACCAACCTAGCTAAGTATTGAAACTTATTGACAATCACCTATATTGGCTACAAGTTGATGAATTCTTTGACCACAGTAGCCCATAAAGAAAGAAAATACAAAGATTCTTAGTCCCTTTTGCTTCTGCAGCGATGTAAAGTGGGGTGAAGAGTATGAAGAGTCAGAGTTTTTAGACATTTATAAACATTGACTTAGCTGTTGATACTCCAAATATGAGAACCTTGTCCAGCAACCAATAATTAGACATATTATTGGAAGAACTGAATCAGGTCAATCTTCAAATTCTTGCCATAAATGAAAACAGAAGACAAAAGGAAATTAAAACAAAGTGGAGGAGTAGCTCACATGTTTTCTTTGGAAAGATCAATAAAAGAGTTGATAGAGTTGGTTATATTGTATTTCTAAATACAACATGAAACATCAATTTTATGGAACATTTGATCATCTTACATTGCGGTGTTCATTTACAGAAAGACCATGATAAATATTGTAACAACTCATATATCAACACCGATTATAGAAGATGAGAAGTTAGAAAGATTCTAAATCAACATATAACTTTAAATATTGGTCATTTCAATGTAAAGGTGAGCATAGATGGTGAAAAATGTTATGAAAAATTATTTAGGAGTAAGAAATTTAAAAAATGAAAAGCATTTAAATTACATGGAAGCACCATGCCTATATACCATAAGTAAGTTCTTTAGGAAGAAATCTGACAGACTCTGGTTGTGGTGAGCACAAAATAATATATACAAAATATGAAATTGATTTTATTTTAGGAGACTAGAGACAACCTACTTCCACCAGTGTGGGAGTCATTTCAGAATGAGTTGTACACAGGCAGACCACCAACTTATTAGGACCACAATCAAAATCACCACCACCACTTCTACAAAGTACTTACATATATTATCTCATTCAATCCTCACAACAACCTTGTGAAATGGGTGCTATTTTTATCCACACAGATGAGTAAAGTGAGGTTGAGGGAGGTTATGTGACTTACCTAGGTTATGTGACTTGGTTAGCTTCTATTACCACTATTAATATTATGGTTCCATTATATTATGACTGATAGATTTGTGTGAGCCAGACTAAGAAACTAACTGTAATTTCTTTGAGTCAATACTTTCTAGATTCCAAACAATAAGCAATAAACAACCTACTGGGATATACTCCACTCATTTGTAAATGGAGTACTGCAACTTAAACTTTTCTGAAAAATAAACATATCTAAATGGAAACAAAACTAAGGTACTACATGGAATAGTAAATAGTCTTGATTCACAGCACTACTTTAGGACTTTGTAGCAAATTCTTAATATGATGATATTCAGAGTCACACAGTTAAGTTTATGAGGCAGTATTTGAACTGCCTTGTAACAATGAAAAACAATTAAGCAAAAGAACTGACAAAATGACCCAAACTAAATATTTGTGCAGCATTGTAACATCATAGTCCCCCACTTCTTTGCCAAGAGGAAAGAGATGTGCTTCATCCTCTCAAGAACCATTATAGGTTTTAAAAACAATTATTCCTGGTTCAGTTTCCTTTTAGTGATCTTTTCATTTAGCTTAGTGTAATTACTTTATATTGGCCATTATGTTTAAATCTCTTACTATGTTTAAATCCCCAGTCAGTCTTCATCTCAGCCCTTGGCCAGGTGGTTAATTCTTATTTGTTTTCCAAGTCAATGTATTTGCTCTTGGGATGCTGTAAGATATGGGATTTTATGTTTCCATATCATCATTCTACAATACTAAAGTAACATCCCCTTCTAAAGAGCCACAATAGATTGTCCTTCCACTGAATTAAAGTGCTTAGTGTGAGATTGTCTTTAGGGGACTAATCTATTCTATTAGAGTCCAGATAATGTTCTCTAATCTTATTTGAACCTTTTGTTTTGGTGACTGTCCCTTCCTTTGCTGGTGGTTAATCTCCAGCTTATTTTTAGTAGTGGGGAGCTTCTGTTGGAAAATAGTCTATCCCTTATAACTGTTTGAGGACTTGTCACCTCCTCTTGACCTCCTTAGAGCTTCTCTGAGCAATGGAGTTGCCTTGGAGTCAATATTTAGCCAGTGTCTTATTTTATAAGAATGAAGATGAGGTTGGTGTCTCCCATTTATAAGCTGTATCCACCATATGCATTTAATAGCAATCATCAAATAGTCATTTGGATAATATTAAATTCTTCCCTTTCTAAATAAGAAAGAAACTAAAAAAAAAACCCTGCATTGATTGGCAAAGTGGCCCACATTGGATATGATTGAACCTAGTTCAACTTTGCTACTTCTATTTTCTAAGAGATGTATCAAAAATTTGGAATAGAATAATTTACCTCACATGATATTTAATAGAATCATTGATTTAGAAATGAATGGGACCTTAGAAGCTACCAAGCCCAACTCCCTTGGACTTAATAGGCTTATATATTTAAAGCTAAAAGGGACCTTAGAGACCATTAGGGCTAAAAGAAGAGAAAACTATTGCACAGAGAAGTTAAATTATTTTCCAAGGGTCACAAAACCAGAAAATGCCTGAGCAGGAGGACTTAATTCAGGTCTTTCTGACTCTACATCCAGAATTTTAATTCTGTCTATGGTATCATTCTGCACTTCTTTGTCCCCTCAATTACTTGAGCTTTCTTCATCTCCAACAATTGTGCTACACCTAACCACACACAAGTCTGCTTTACCTTGAAAAACCTTTCACTTCACCTCTCATGTCTTCTGGAACTACTGCCTTTCTTTCTTCTTTACTTGCCTCTTAGGTTGGAGGACAGTAGAACAAGATTATCTCCGTTGATATATTTTTCCAAGGAATTAAATAACTGAGATATGTATGAATGGAAGATACTTTTTGGGAAGAAAGCCTTTAAGGTGGTGTTTTACACTACCAAATTCAGTGTTTTTTAAAAATAGATATATTATCAACAAGTAATAAGCATGATAGGATCATGCATCCTGTACTTCTTTCTGTGATGTAACAGATGTGATCAATTGTGGAATATCCCTTGTGAAAGATGATCTGTTCTCTATGAATGCCCTCTGCAAATGATCTACTCAATATGCATATAAATTATTGTTATGAAAAATTATATACAGTAGACACATACCGTGTTTCCCCGATAATAAGACACTGTCTTATTATTTTTTTTGGAAAGAAAAACACCAGAGGGCTTATTTTTCAGGGGAGGACTTATGTTGTCCTGTCTCAGCTCTCCTCCGCGGCACTGCTCTCAATGGCGCCAGCAAGCAAATCACTGGGGAAGAACAGGATGACGCGCTCACTGCTGCAGCTCTGATTGGATGCAGCTCGGAGCGCGGCAGTACGTTTCACGGGG
>NW_027186296.1:107632873-107667850 GCF_028583685.1 Petaurus breviceps papuanus
CCCCCAACAAAGCCTGAGATCACTCTATGCTTTTGGTGTCTTATCTTCCTTTATGGGAGGCAATGCCACATAGTGGATAGACACTGGATTTAGAGTCAAGACCAGGGTTCAAATACTGCCTCTAAGACTTACGAGCTATATGATCCTGTGAAAGTATCTTAATCTCTCTGGGCCTCATTTTCCTCATCTGTAAGATAAGAGGGTTAGACTTTATGTCCTCTTACTTTCAACTCTAATTCTACAATCCTTTAATGCTATCACAATTTTGTCTTTTCTAGTAATTATCTTCTATATGTAAACTTGGTATAGTCCAGTTGCTTTTCCTGTTTTTGTTTGACTCATTTCTGTCTTCTCTTATAAGCCTCCTTGGCACTATAATGTTTGGTACCCACCCCAAATCTCAAACTCCCACCTAAGTGGAGGTGGTTCTGCTAACCTCAATGAAAAAAAAGTTTGTTAATTTTTTTTCAAATCTGTGCAAATATTTTCCATTTTTCTTCTGTTTTTTTTTTTCTCTCATTTTTATCCTCAAATACTCTCAGGACAATTGCTTAGTTGAGTCACTTAGCAAGCTTTCTTCAAACTGATTTAACCCACCATTGCTTCTATTTTAAAAGGTAATAATTATCTTTCTCTGTAAGATTTCACAAACAAGCTTATACATTGCCAATTACTGGTTTATCTTTCTGCTTTACAAATAGACCAAGTGTTTGGTGACAAATGCTTTCTAGGCTCTTTTGGTCTCTTTGTTATGGCTGTTTATTTATATGGTTACATAGGTTCATATATCTCCGTACAAAATCATTATATTCTGTGTCTGTCTTTTCTTCTACACATTTCTCATTTTTTAACAACGACTTACTTGAATAAATAAGGATTGAATTGCTTTAGTTTCATGTCAAATTTCTTTGTCATTTTTATTCTTTTTTCTATTTTTTGCTCTAATGAGTGGTCTGACTATACACAGTCAGCTGCTTCAAGAATGCCTCCCCCAGCAGTAACATGCTGTTTCCTGCATTTAACAATATGATCCATTTCATTTCTTGTGATGTTATTCAGTACTTAGCCATGTTAAGTGCATACAGATTTTTCTTTTTCTCAAAGCAAATAATCATGATATATGAGCACAAAGGTTCTTTGGAGCCTGTCAGTTTGGGGCCTCACTTATTCCTTATTTCTAAATCATATTTTCCAGATCTCTCATGACCCCCACCTATTCCTTCCTTTGCATTGAAACCTTTCAGTTTAAGGAATATAGTAATTTAATTTGGAGGAACTTTTCAAGTTTCTTGTAGAATTTCTATAACTCTTCATTCTGTGCAATAATAGTACATAAAGCTCTTTTCCCACTCTTTCTTTTTGCAAATACTTATTCTAAGTATTTCTACATGATGGCAAAATGTATCATGAAATAAAGTTGTTTTCACTTTGAGGTACGCTATAAAACCACTTCACCAACTCCTTTATTTACCTCTCCAAAGAGAATCTGTGAGCAAGCCTTTCTTTTAGCTACAGCTTTCTACTTTGGGGAAGGTAGTTGTTCATAGTGAGAATATCAAGTTGATATGATTGATCTTAAATGATCTTGTGATGCCAACTTATTGGCTCATTTCAAATGGCAATATACGTTTGTTTACAGACAGTCTAAAAAATGTATGATTTTTCGAACTCTCTACTCTTTTTTTATTTCTTCAGTGGCAGAAGGGGACTAAACAGGACTAGAGGCCATTTTGTATTTTTCTTTGTTTCATGGATTGTCATGGCCAAAAAATTCATCACAATTGGCCAGTTTATGAGCTTATCTGTCCTTAACCAGATTGGATCTCAGAAAACAGATTTGGTCAGATTTAGTTTCTGGGGCTGTACTCAAAGTTTTTCTAGCATAGTAGCTGTACAAATTTGGCATCATGATGTAAGAGTCCATGGACAAGCTAGAACTTGTGCTAAATTAGAATGACTTTGAAGAACCTCAGAGTTTGAACTCAATAACCCAGGGTGAGCCAAACCCCAAAACATAAATTACATAGGGAGGAACTCCGTCTTTGACAAGAACTGCTGGGAAAACTGGAAAACAATCCAGAAAAAATTAGGTTTACATCAATATCTTATGCCACATTCCACAATAAATTAAAAATTGACTTGAATATTAGTGGTAGCATCACTAAAAATAATTAGAGGGAAAACCCAATCACAAAAGTTTCACATTTATGACTATGTGATGAATTATTTTTCAATTTATTATTTTATTTTTCCTCAATTACATGTAAAAACAAATTTAGCACTTTTTAAATCAAGTTTTAAGTTCCAAATTTTGTCCCTCCCTCCCCTCCACCCCTCATTAAGAAGGCAAGCAATTTGACATAGATTATACATGTGCAGTCATGTAAAACATATTTCCATGTAAGTCATGCTGTGAAAGACAACAGATCAAAAAAAAGAAAGAAAGAAAAAAGAAAGAAAATAAGGAGAATGTATGCTTCAATCTGCATTCAGATTCCATCAGTTCTGGAGGTGGATAGCATTTTTCATCATAAGTTCTGCAAAACTGTCTTGGATTGTTGTATTGCTGAAAATAACTGAGTTATTCACATTTAGTCATCATTTGATATTGCTGTTACTGTATACTATGTTCTCCTGGTTCTGCTCAATTCACTTTGCATCAGTCCCTATAAGTCTTTCTAGTCTTTCCTGAAAGCATCCTACTCATCATTTCTCATAGCACAATAGTATTTCATCACAATCATACACAACAATTTGCCTAATCAATTCCCAGTTGATAGACATCCCCTCAATTCCCAATTCTTTGCCACCAGTATAAGCCATTCTCCTTTTTCTTTTTCTCTTTTATTTCTTTGGGATACAGATCTAGTACTGGTATTTCTTGTTCAAAGAGTATGCATGGTTTTATAGCCCTTTGGGAATAGTTCCAAATTGTTCTCCAGAATGGTTGAATCAGTATACAACTTCACCAACAGTAAATTAATGTCTTAATTTTCCTACATGCCCTCCAATATATGTAATTTTCCTTTTTTTTGTCATTTTGGCCAGTGTAATAGCTATGGGATGGTAGCTCAGAGTTGTTTTAATTTGCATTTTTTTCTAATCAATAGTGATTTAGAGCATTTTTTTCATGTGATTATAACTAGATTTGATTACTTCATCTGAAAACTTAATAATCTTTGGCCATTTATCAGTTGAGAAATGACTCTTATTTCTACAAATTTGACTTAATTATGTATTTGAGAAATAAGGTCTTTGTCAGAGAAATTTGCTGTAATTTTTTCACAGTATTGATTATTATGTATGTCCCTGTATATTTATGTATAATAATTATGTATATTATTTTCCTCCTGTTTATCCTACTTTCTCTCCTTTCACCCTGTCTGTTCTCAAAAGTGTCTTGCTTCTGTCTTTTACATCCCCCAATCTCCTCTCCCTTCTATCAGCCCCCTCTTGTCTAGGGGATGAATTCTTAACTAAACAAGTGATAGAGACAATTACAAAAGACAAATAGATAATTTTGTTTCATGGAATTGAAAAGCTTTTGGATAAATGGTGACTGGAATAAGAAGATAAGAGGTCAACTGGGGGAAAAATCTGTGCATAGACCTCTTTGATAAACATTGATTTCCAAGATTTTGACAACTTTCAGAATTATATGACCAAAATCTATTCCCCAATAAAGTTGTCAAATTATATGTTAAATAATTCTTTAAAGAAGAATTGTGAACTATTAATCATTCCAAAGACTGCTCCAAATCACTAGTAATAAGAAAAAGGCAAATCAAAACAACCTTAAGGTTTTACCCAATGCTCAACAAATTGGCAAAGATAACAAAGACAGGAAGGTTGGGGAAAGACAAGAAAACGAATGCATCGTGGATGGAGTTATGAATTGGTTCCACTATTTAGTAATTAGTTATTATGTATTTATAATTTGTAATTAGGTATTATGCAAAATGTCTATAACCTTTGATCTAGAATTCCACTGTCAGGAATATACCCCCAAAGAGGTCAGTAACAAAACATACACCAAAATATTTATAGCAACACTTTCTGTGGTAGCAAAGAATGGAAACAAAGTTAATGTCCAGTAAGGATAGAATGACTAAACAAACTGTAATACATGAATGTAATGAAATATTTCTGTGCTATGAGAAATAGTGAATATGATGAATATAAAGAAAGATGGGAAAAATTATATGAATAGATGTGAAGTGAAGAATAAAAAGAACCAGGAAAATAATATGATATACAAATAATATGGTGTGAATAATATAAGTAACATGATGTCAATAACATGATATAAAATAATATGATGATTACAATTATGTAAATTGAATAAACAAAAAACAGTTAAACAGTTAAAACTGTTGTGAAATCAAATGACCAAGGTTGGCCTCAAAGAAGAGATATTTCCTGTGTCATGTAGAGGATCCATGGATGGGGGATATTGCAAATAATAGTTTTAGTTTTGATGAGCTTTTTCCTCTTTTTTTTTTTTAATTCTTTATTAGAAGGCACCAGAGGCATCTGGTGACACAGTGGATAGAGTATTGATGTCAGTCAGGATGACCTGAGATCAAATCTGGCTTCAGATACTTAATAGCTATGTGACCATGGAAGTTAATTAATCTCCATTTGCCTCAGTTTCCTTGACTATAAAATGAGGGTATTAATAGCAGAGTTGTTGTAAGGATCAGATAAAATATTTATAAAAGGCATTTAGCACAGTCCCTGGAACATTGTAGGTGATATATAAATGCTTATTCCCTTCCCCTTATAAGGGATAACTCTATGGGAAAGGGTCAGAGGAACATCATTCAGGAATCCTTTCTGGCTTCCTACCTCTTAAAGGGGTCATTGCCTCACCTGCACCAGACTGGAAGAGGAGAACTTTCTAGCCTGCTTAAGCAGTCATTCTCTCCAGGCACTTTTCTAAGCCTTCTATAACTCTGTAACCATTTCCTTGGTCTCCTGTGACCTCCCACCCTCCTTTCCAACAATACTCAGTTGCTTGACACCCTGGGTCAACTCTACCCTGAGAACGAATCCCTACAGATTTTGATAACCCACCTGAACTCATTCCTCAATGATTAACATACTCCTGCCACATCATATCTTCCCCATCCCAGTGATTCTGAAATCTTGGGTGCCATTGTTCAAGCTTCATTCTCTTTCCCCCACTGATTATACCCTTATTTTTCCCCCTCTCTACCCAACCCTCCTGACAATATCCAACACCTTCTGCTGTGCTCTCTGGAATGCCTGCTCCATATGTAACAAGCTAGCTTTCAGCTCAACCCTTTTCCTTTCTCACTTCCTCCATCTTCTTGCCCTCACTTACACCTTGTTCCCTCTTGATGACACAGCTTCCCTGGAGATCCTTTCCAGTGCTGGTTATGCTTTTATTTATTCCACCTATTCACTGGTTACAGTGGGGGAGTTGGAATATTCTTTGCTCCCCATTGCCATTTTCAGGCTACCTCTACCACCATCACTCAGTAATTTCTCCTCTTCTGAGGTTTATGTAATACACATTTATCAACCAGAGATTGGTTTGATAACCAGAATTGATAACCAGAGATGATCAATTCCAGAGATTCTGGAAGCTGTTGTCTACTGACCTCCATGACACTCTTCTTTATTCCTCAATGAATTCAGGACCTAACTCACAAACTTTTTCTCTTTCTCAACTCTTACCCTTATATTAGGAGACTTCATTGATACTCCCTCAAACACCCTAATTTCACAATTAATCAGAATACTAATTTCCCATGATCTATTCCCCCATCTCACTTCAGCTAAACAGAGACAGTTGATCTTCTAACATCATCAAGTGTTCCACTTGCATGTTCATGAACTCTGCATTTCTTTTATCCAATCATAATACATTGTCATTCCATCTTTCCCTCTGAATTATATCCCCCAACACTATTCTTCATTCTCACTGTGACCTCCAGTCCCTCTACCTCCCAGTTCTATAACAGGCCATCATCCCTGTGCTGGTAGAACACTCCTTTCTCTTGCATCTTGACCCTTTGGTGAACTAGCTCAACTTTATCATATCTTCTTTTTTAAAGTCCAAGTCCCTTGCACCCATATCCTATCTTTCATCTTGCTCTGCCATCCCTCAGCCTTCCTGCCATTTATTGCCTTTGTTCCTACTCACCTGCTGCTGAATAAAACTGAAGAAAATCAGGAAATCATGTTGACTGAGTCTGCTACAAATTTATGCTACATAATCTCAACTGGGCCCTCACTGTGGCAAGGTGATTCTTTTATACCTCCTTAATTGACTTATCCCATTCCCCACAGTAGCTTTTTTTGAACTTTGTCTTCCTTTCTCAAACCTTCCTTTCATTTGAGAATCTTGACTTGTTTTCCTTCCTTCCTTCCTTCCTTCCTTCCTTCCTTCCTTCCTTCCTTCCTTCCTTCCTTCCTTCCTTCCTTCCTTCCTTCCTTCCTTCCTTCTTTCCTTCCTTCCTTCCTTCCTTCCTTCCTTCCTTCCTTCCTTCCTTCCTTCCTTCCTTCCTTCCTTCCTTCCTTCCTTTTCTTCTTCCTTCTTCTTCTTTCTCCTCCTCTTTCTTCTTCTTCCTCCTCTTCTTCTTTCTTTCCTATGAAAAACACTAGTTTATTTAATTTACTGATGTCAGTAAACATAGGCCAATACATAGGCAATATGAACACACTAGGACAGGCATTGGGATGTGTAAAATTTGGAAGAATTTCCAATATTATTGGAATTATATAGACTGTACTCCTAAAGGTTTTGAATGTATGCTATGTAAAATATATAGAAGGGGGGGTGGCTAGGTAGTGCAGTGAATAGAGCACCAGCCCTGGAGTCAGGAGGACCTGAGTTCAAATCCAGCCTCAGACACTTAACACAGAAACTAGCCGTGTGACCTTGGGCAAGTCACTTAGCCCCAATTGCTCTCCAAAAAGCAATAAAATAAAATATATAGAAAAGAGTTGTATCTTTTCCCCAAGTAAAGTGCTGAATATTTGTGATTTGATAAAATCGACAGCTTAAAGCATGCATTCCATTTTAAACAAAAAAGATTTTTGACTCATATTTCCACAGAAAAACTGAGGCCATTCACGTGTTTATCTTCTCTCCTGTTCATGTCACATCACTCAGATGCCTTCCACTATTATCTCCTCCTTTCCTTCTATTTCCCATGAAGTAGTGATGCTTCTCTTTGCCAAGGCAAATCCCTCTTCATGCACAAGTGAACTCATTCCATTGCATTCCTCCAAGAGATCGCCATCTCTGTCATCCCCACTCTCTTCCTTCTCTTCAGTCTCTCCCTATCTACTGGCTACTTTCTTACAACCTGCAAACATGTTTAGGTCTCTCTCATCTGCAAAACTTCTCTCCTGATCTGCTCCTGCTAGCTATTTTTCTATATTTCACCACCCCCTTAGTTTAACCCTTTCATGGCAAAACTCCTTGAAAAGTCTGTCTACAATTGATGCCTCTACTTCCTTTCCTCTCATTCTCTTGAAGGTACAGTCTGGCTTCCAACTTCATTGTTCAATTGAAATTACTCTTTTCAAAGGTGTGGGTGACCTCTGTCTAATGACTTGTTTAAAATCCCCATCCTTCTTGACCTTTCTTCAGCCTCTGACATGTCAATCACTCCCTTCTCCTTGATACTTTCTTCTCTCTAGGTTTATATAATACTTTTCTCTTTTGTCTTTCCACCCATCCAGCTGCCCCTTCTCAGTTTCCTTTGTTGCATTTTCAGGTAATACTTGCTGATCTAGATGCCACCGGCATCCCCCAGTGCTCCGTCCTGAACCCTCTTTCCTTCTCCTTCTCTACAATTTCATTTGGTGACCTCACAAATATTAATTCAATTTTCTTCTCTATGCAGACCTATTTTTCGTATCCTACCCTTTCTCCTGACCTCCAGTCTCACATCTCTAACTGCTTCTTGAACATCTCAACCTGGATATCCTATAGATATCTTAAACTTAACATATCATAACCTATCTATAGTCAGGCTGTACCTGTAAGAGAGTGAGAGCAAAGGAAGAAGAGACATCAATTGTAGACAAACTTTTCCAAGGAGTTTTACCATGAAAGGACTCAACAAAGGGTGGTGAAATATAGAACTTATCTTTCTCTAAAAAAACCTTTCCTTTTTCCTAACTTCCATATTCCTAACAAGGTACCACCATAGTTCCAGTGATCTAAGTATTTTTGTGCCTATGTATTTTTCTTGGCTCTTCCCTTTCTCTCTCCCCTCTACTCAATCTGTTGCTAAGTCCTGTTATTTCAACCTTCATAACATCTCTCATATATACTTCCTTTTATCCTCTGACACTGCCCCCTCCCTAGTCTAGACCCTTGTCACCTCACTCTTGACTGTGATAATAACCTTCCGGTTGTTCTCCCTGACTCATCTTTCTCCATTTCAGTCCATCTTCCACTAAGCTCCAAAGTCACCTTTCTCAAGCACAGGTCTGACCATGTATGTCATCCCTCATTTTATAAACCCCTTTATTAACTCCAGGAACACATATAAATTTCTCTGTTGGCTTTTAAAGTCCTTCATAATCTGGTCCCCTCCTCCATTTGCAGTTTTCTTATACCTTTCACTCCACCTTCATATTCTGTGATCCAGGACATTTGTTTCTATGTTGTTCCTCACACAGGATTCTCCAGATCTTGACTCCAGGCATTTTTACTGGTTGCCTCTCCTGTCAGGAATCTCTTTCCTCTCTTTCTGGAAACTCCACTCCCCCCCCCCCAAAAAAAAAGAGAAAAAATTCTATTATGTAGCTCAACATATAGAAAGTCCTTAGTTCATGCTCTATTGGATCCAAGTGGAGTAGAGTATTGTGGTGTCCCAGACCATCAGTCAATCAATGAGCATTTTTTATTTTTTTGCTTTTTGGAGGGCAATTGGGGTTAAGTGACTTGCCCAAGGTCACACGGCTAGTTTTTGTGTTAAGTGTCCGAGGCCAGATTTGAACTCAGGTCCTCCTGCTAGGGCCGGTGCTCTATTCACTGCAATACCTAGCTGCCCCTATCAATGAGCATTTTGAAGAGCTCTCCATGTACCACATAGTTTGCTAAGTGCTACACATACAAAAAATAAAAGGGCAAAAGTAGTCCCTGCCCTCAAGTAGTTTACATTCCAACTGGGGAGACAAGATATAAATAACTAGGTATCTACAAGGTACATACTGAGTAGATGGATATCTCAGATATATCTGAGTTGATTTGGCTTTTAGCAATGACTATTTAGAAGAGAGGAACAGAAAGAGAAAAAGAAGGAGCATCCCCCTTCACCTTTATGCTCTAGGGGATATACGTGTGTGTGTGTGTGTGTGTGTGTGTGTGTATTTGCAGTAGCAGAACAAGGACAAACCAAAGGACTGAGACCAAAACACTTAGTGGTAATAGCAGTGTGGGCCATGACATTCATTGCCAATATATTTGTTAATGACCTCATCCATGTGTGAAATCTTACTTTGTGACAGGTGCTAATATCAGACACCAATTTGGCTTCTGGGGCCTAATTACCACACAAGTCCTTTGCCCTTTTTCCCATCTTTATGGATTGGGGGAAGTGGAAAGTATGGCCACAAACCATCCTTCTGTGATCAGTTTGTATACAGGGACTGAGGAATGACCACTAAAAATTCCTAGCTATATCCTAAAGCATGCCAACAGTTTCAACATTACTTCTGTGGGCTCATATCAGTAATTAAACAGGCCTTGGACTTTTGTTTTTCTTTTCTCTAGACCTAGGGTAGTCTTGAGAAGACAGAAAGATGGGTTAGTTCCAGGAGTCTTTAGGGATGCTAAGACCCTCTGGTGATCCAAGCATGAAGGATGGATCCAGTTTGGCTTTGGTTTAAGTGTTAAACTTCAAAACCCCAAGTGGCAAGATCACAGGAATCCCAAGAAGGCATATACTTCCATGGGGCCAAATGGTAGGGGCATACTTGGCTTGGGGGTAAAGGTTCTGCTCTGATGAAACACAAAGTCAAATCCAATCTCTTCTATTACCTGTGTTACTGTGAACAAGTCAATTTACCATTTTGTGTCTCAGTTTCCTATAAACCAGAATGGGGAGATAATTATGCCTCACTCACAGGGTTTTATAAGGATCAAATGAGATAGTTTATGTAAAGATATTTTCAAATTTTAAGGAACTATTCAACTGTCACTTATTATTCATCTTATTTTTTCTCATCTTTTTTGATGAAGTTCAGATAGAAATTATTTGTTATCATTGTTGTTATTATGCCATTGACTGATATTCAACTACCTGTCAAGGACAGGGAAACCCTTTCCTTTCATGCATAGAAGACTCATAGGATAAGTGAGCAAGAGGGAGACTTTCCATAGGTAACAGGAAACAGGCCAATAAGCCCAGGCCTTATTAACCTGAGCAGAGTGCACAGCAGATCCAATCCCATGTCAATTTTCTGTTAACTGGTTCCTGTTTGTTTACTACTTGGTTAAAAATAGCCTTATTCATAGCTGGAATTGGGGATGCATTCAAAAGGGACTCAACTAGAAATTCTTCCTTCTCTTGGTTTCACCTGCCTTATAGCATTCCAATGAGAAAAAGACAATAGTGTAAGGGGTGGATTTGTTCTGTGAAGTTTAGATTCAGTCAGAAGGCCGAACTTGAGACCCTAGAGTGCTACATATGGCCTCGAGCCTGTAGGTTCCTCACCCCTGCCTTAATCCCTCCCAACTGAGGCTGCCATGTGGCCATTGAATACAGGCTTAAGTTCTATGCCTTGCCATTTGTTCTTTTATTTTAGGCAAAGGAGATTAGAGGGCACAACGTTGTGAGTTCTGAAAGGTCAGAGAAATGAACCATAAAGAGGACTGGGAGTAGATTCTGCACCGATTTTGTAACCAGTCAGAAAAACATAAATGCCCCAAGTAGCAAGTGGAGACAGGGACATATCCCACAGAGATGTAGCATTTGGACTTGAACTTGGTAGAATCAATGCTATGTAGAAACTGCATTGCGTCTGGGGTGGTATAGGATAGAATATATGCCTGAAGTGTTGAGAGAGAAATATTTGTATTCTTGTTCTATATTTTAAATTTCCTAGAAATATATTAATTCTAGTACCTTTCCTCTGTCAATTATTTCCTATTTATCCTATATATAACTTTGCTTTGTCTATATTTGTTTTCATCTTGTCTCCTGCACCAGATTGTAAGCTCCTTGAGGGCAGGATAGTCTTCTGTCTTTTTTTGTATCCCTAGGGTTTAGTACTAGCACAGAGTCTGACACAAAATAAGTGCTTAATAAATGTTGATTGATTGATTGCTATCCTTTTGTAAAAGCTAGTTAATGTTCTTTGGTTAAATGAATTTGGGGCATTAATAACCGGCCACTACCAGTAGGGAGAACACATTGGAATTGGGGCTTGAACCAACAGCATTAGAGACACCCCAACCACTCAGAGGGACCCAAAGAACCATGAAGAGAGATGTAGCCTTCCTCATGCTGAAGAGCAAGGTCAGAGTAATCACTGCATATATAATACCGACCAAGTAGGATTTATTTTAGACAGAATACATAGATGGAAAAACAAACACCCTATGAGACCCAAGGGTAGTGACAGAATGACAAAGTTTACATGAATCAGAGGCAATAAGGATGGAATATTAAAAGAAAATAAAGTAAAGGGAAAAGATCCCTGATTAGATAAGCAAAGTAGGGAGCTGGGGCTAGGGGAAGGTGGATAGAGAGAAAAAGAGGGAAGAGAGAGAGAAGAAAAAAAGAAAGGTAGAGAAAGAAAGAGAGGGAAAGAGGGAGACAGGGAAAGAGAGAGAGAGAGAGAGAGAGAGAGAGAGAGAGAGAGAGAATCAATTCAATGCAACAATGAGTAATATACCTCCTAGGTTCAAATCCCACATCTGACATGATCTGTGTCAGTCAGTCAGTCAACAACCATTTATTTATTAAGCACCTATGTACCCAGCATTGTGCTTGATATTGGGGATACAAGGCAAAAGGCAGCCCCTGCTCTTACATTTACTCTTCCTGGGCTTCAGTTACCTCATCTATGAAATGATGGAGTTGGGCTCGACCTCAGAGGTCTTCTCCAGATCTAACCCTATGATCCCATGATCCTCTCACAAGATCATAGAATATCACAGCTGGTAAGGAGCTCAGAGATCATGCAGTCCAATATACTCACTTTACAAATAAAGAGGTAAGGCCCAGAAAGGTGAAGGCAAAGTCAGCTGGGGGTGGGGACGGGGTGGGGTAGAGTGAGAGGGTATCAGGGTGATGGGAGGGTTTTGTGTAAATGGAAAAAGCAGAGTTTCTCAACCCAAACTGAATGACTCACAGAGGTCCTCTGGAGTGTCAAGGCCTTGAGGGCAGGATAAAGCAGGGAAGGAGGTAGCAGCCAGGGTTGCAGGATTTCAGACTTTTTTTTAAGTTTATAGGTTTTAAGAAGTAAGGACCTTGGGTAGTAAAAATTATCTGGAACAGTAAACATTTGCCCTGGAATGGTGGTGATTGGGAAAGACTGACCTGGATTGTTTGGAATTATCCTGGTCTTATTTTCACCAAATATAAAGTACATTTTGAGCCCCAGGGCAGTCCTACTTTATACTCCCTGAAAGGAAGGACACGAGTTTAAAAGCAGCATTATTAGCTGGGAAATGATCCCTGAAACCCAAATGGTGGAATTCTGGGACAAAATCCACAAAATAAATTTTAAATGGGATAAATGTAAAATTTGGCAGTCAGGCCAAAAAAATCATTTATACAAAGACAGGATGGGAGGCTACCTAACCAGGTAGTAGTTTTTGTGAAAAAAGATTTGAGAGTTTTAGTCAATCACAAGCTTTGTCTGAGCCAGTTTGGTGATGGACCAAAAAATATTAATGCAGTTTTAGGCTATATTAGTAAAATTAATATAAAAGGGAACATTGGTCCTACTGTTCTCTCTATATTTATTGGGTCAGATGTGGGTTTTGACATGTTCATTTCTGTAAGTCACAATTTGGGAAGGATGCTGACAAATTGGACTATGTCCTGATCCCACATACATTCCTTTTCCATCTTCTTACACCTTATCACACATGTATTCTGTGATCCAACAACACTGACTTCTTTGCTGTTCTTTGTACAAAATGTTCTGACTCCACACTCCAGCCTTATTCTCTGGCTGTCCCCCATTCCAGGAATACTCTCCTTCCTCATCTCTACCTTTTAGCTTCTGTGGCTTCCTTCAAGTCCCAGATAAAATCCCACCTTCTATAGGAAACCTTTCTGGATCTCCCTTAATATTAGTGCCTTCTCTCTGATGATTACCTTCAATTTATCCTGTGTATATCGTGTTTGCATGTTGTCTTCCCTGTTAGATTGTGAGCATCTTGATATCGATCATGGACTCTTTTGCAATTTTTTTTTTTGGTATCCTGAAAACTTAGCACAGTGACTGGCACAGGATTGTTGCTTAATAAATATTTATTGATTGACTTTGACAGGAAGACACTTCCAGGACAATGAAGGGTCTGAAAATCATATTATTTGAGAGATGACAAAGTTAAAGAACTAGGGACACAGCCTAGAGAAGAGAAAGGGAAGTCACTTTTTCTCTACAATATTTGAAAATATAGATTTAAGATTTTGGGACTTCAAATTCACTTCCCTTTACTGGAAACTATGGGAGGTGTTTGGCAAGTCTATACCTGCCCCAGAGTTCCCAAGGCCTGAGACATAGGCCTAGTGAGGAGTAGCAGGACCCATGGTCATCTCCTCCCCTAGACCCTGGTGCTTCACCATGTCCCTACAGAGAAGATGATGAAGTCCATCAGTTGCTCTCCTTAGTAACCTGAATTTAGTAGGCAATGAGATAATTTTTGCAGTCACACACATAAAAAAAGAAAATATGAGGACAAGTGAGAAGTACCTTTGGAACTCCCATGTTCTTAGCAGGATACTTGCCAGGGGAAAACACCTGTGTCCGTTAGGTCTGCCACCAAAGGAACTCATCTTCACACTCCGGTTTTACCCAGATCTAAACAGCCCCCAACCACATTAATTAGCTTAACATTATCATCAAGGAACCACTGATGCAGCACTAACATTCCTGGCAAAAGTCAACCCTGGATGTCATGCCTTTAATTCTTTTGCCAACCCTTGTAGTTTTCCTGTGCAGTGAAGATTGTTTGAATTTCATATCCAAAGAAGGGGCAGAAACATAGAAGGTAATGAATACTTGTTTGTTTTCATAGTAAAGTGATGAAGAATTCATTATTTCAGAGGAGTTGTACCCTCCCCCACGCCCCTTCCCTTTGAGAGACTGAAGACATATTGCCAAACATTGGCTCTAACTCTCCCTTTTCTAGACTTCTTACAGATTGGGTTGCTTTCTGCTTGGCCCCAAAAGAGACAGATGGGCACAATGTTCATAGGTTACAAAGAAGCAGGTTTGGGCTTAGTGTGGAAAGCAATGTCCTAGCAACTGGGGTTATCCAGGGTAGAAGTGGGCTGCCTTACATGATGGCAAACTCCCCTTCACTGGAGCTCTTCAGTGTTCTTCAACCCACCACAATTTGGGGGAGATGACATAGAGGGAATTCTTGGTTAGGCCCTATCTCCTTTGAGGCCGCTTCTAACTCTGAGATTTTTTTAATTTTGTGAGACTTGACAGTAAGCTGTTTAAAGGCAGGGACTCTTGGATTCTCTCCTAGAGATTAGCATGGTGTTTGCACACAATAGATGCTTCATAAATATTCATAAAACTTTATTCTTGGGATTCTTCTCTTCACATGGGCCAGCAGAGTATGTAAGAGTCCACCAGGAATGGGGAATCTGTGGCCCTCTAGGTCCTCAAGTGCAGCCCTTTGACTTAATCCAACCTCTCAGAACAAACCCCTTAATAAAAGGATTTGTTCTGTAAAACTTGAACTCAGTCAAAAGGCTACACCCAAGGACCTAGAAGGCCTCCTGTGGCCTTGAGGCCACAGGTTCCCCACCCCTGCACTAGGCCTTTCAAAGTTCTCCTTTCCTATGCAACAACAGGCAATGGTCCTCATCCTTTTTGAAAGAGCTATATTTTCTCTTGACAGGGGACTATAACACTCCTATGCTGAGCCTTTGCTCACACAGTCAACTCTTAAACAAGTGACCAATTAGAGAAGTGACAGACATAAGCTATTAATTGTTCTGGGTTGTACTTACAGCACACTTTCAGGGATTTGGGCAGGCATTTCAGTTTTGTAAACAAGAATCAAGATTCAGGACCCAACACATTCTATAAACATTCTTACTACTCTCTCCCCCTATACCCCTCCAAGAAAATATGCTAATATCCTATAGGGAGACACTAAGTTCACATGTGCAGGATTAGAGAAATCCCTTCCTAGGAGCCCCCAGGTCAGGAGAAAGCATTTTGAAAGCAGAATGGGAAGACTTGAGGCCAGTCACAAATGCTGTGATGGAGTCCTGGGGACAGTCATTCTTCAGGGGTCAGGTAAAGTTCATTGAACCAGCAAAACAGTGTTGGTTTTGCCAACCCAAAGGAAGGTGCTCCTGTCCACTGATAGCCTTCCCACTCCCTTGGCCTGTTATTAAACTGGTAGTTTTTACAACATCAATAAAGAAACCTTCCTACCCCATTGCCCTAGACAAAGGCCTGGGAGCCGGTTAAACTATGAAAACTTTGGGCTAAGTTCATTTGGATTGTTTTGCTGTGTCAAATACTCACCCGAGTTCAAAAGTTCAGCTGAACCATGAACTTTGTCATTGCTCAGCAGGCAGCTCTGCAAAAATAGCTCAAAGTGGAAAAACATACAATATTTAAGGTGGGCTTGTCACAGTTCGTATATAACCCCGTGTAAAACACATGTATGGAAAGTTTCCTATAATTTTTTAAAAAACACATTAACATATCAAAAGAAGAGACCAAATGAAATTGGACCCAATCATTTCTTCCTCCACCTGACCTCTGGGGCTCTCCAATGAGCACACATTCAAGGGACTAGCCATTAGAGAAGGAACTAAGCCCTGGCTAATCTTCTTAATAAATTGTGAAGTCTTGTATACCTCCTGGAGTTAGGGGTGGCTTTTCTGCCTGGCTAGAACAGGCAGGATATCAAAACAAAAGGGTCATGACTTCGTATCTTTGTGAAAGTTAGAATTTGTGTTATCAGAGAAATATCATCTGCATCCAGCCATGTTGTACCTCTAGAGACAGAAGCTGGGGTTCAGAAGGAGGAAAGAAGGGACATGTTTTTTTGTATTTCTAGCTATTTGTTATCCACTAAATAAAGCAAAGTTTAAAAAAAATAGAAGAAAAACCACTCTGAAGACTGAGAACCCAAAATATTTGGTTGTGTTTCTGATAGCCAAGTAGTTTAATTATGGTTAAAAAAAAACCCAAAACCCAAACATAAATTCCTTTTCTTATGTGACCTTCATCTCATACTGGGTAAAGTCTTTAGGATGTGATCATGGTTTTAAATAATATCAAAGAATTCTATTATTTGGCATTCATAAACTGGGTTGTTGTTGATTAAAAGTTGTATTATATAAAGATGAAAACTGAAGAATTTGGGGATTCTCATTTGGTTAAAATGATATATTTTTTACTTTAAGTGTTTATGAGTTTTCATTTGTGAGAGATGGATCGTCAGGGACCATAAGATCACAGACTTGGAGCTAGAAGGAACATCAGAAGTTATTCACTACCCCTCAAATTTACATATAAGGAAACTGAGGTCCTAAGAAATGGAATGTCTTGCCAGTGGTCTTATATGGTAGAACAGGGATTCAAATCTAGGTTCTCTGTCTCCATATATTCAGCGCCCTTTCCACTAAGGACTTAATCATTTAAATCTCTTACCAAGTCAACAAATCTAGAAGGGAAAAGAGATCATTTCAAGAAGTGACAGGAGAATAAAGTTGACACTATAAAAGATCCCTGGGCCAGTGAAGTGTGTTCTAGTTTCCCAATGGATCCATGTGGCCAACTCAAGAAATGTGAAGTCTCTGCTTTTGCAGCCTGATGAGTTGAGCCGACCAGAATTTACAGCTGTGTTTATGGTCAGCTTGCCATGTATATAGACAGAGCTCAGCATCTCTTGGGGAAGGAGATAGAAAGAACAGGGAGTTGGTGATATCCTCCTTAGCTGTTTGTAGGAGAGTGAATAAGGTCGAGACTCTTTGTTCATTTAGTCAATTAAAAAGCATTTATTGAGCACCTACTTTTGCCTAAAGAAGAATGGTTAAGAGGAGAACAGTTGGAAAATAAAAGAAGGGGTTTTCTCTGTGTGGGGACCAGAGAAAAAATAACCAGGAAGTTAGGGAGGAGCCTGGCCTGAGCCCAGGGTTCATACTTGAAGAACCACCTAGAAGATACTATATCTTTGGGACAAAAGGGCATATGCAAATAGATTAAGAGTAGACCACGGTTATGTAGATACAAGACACAAATATGTTAGTTTAAATGTCTGACAGCTTAGGAACTCCCACGTAGCCAGATTCCTCAGGATAGACACAGAAAGACCTAGGATAAGAAAGGCGAGCTTATTGATAAAGAACAGAAGCAAGTAAATCCTTGAATGAAATTTTCTCTTAAGCCAGTTAACGCTGGACTCTGCTACTATGCTACTCTCTATAATTTGCTATCTATGTGCAGTTTGGACACCCCACCCTACCCCACCCCAGGCTGGGGTGAAAAGGTTTCTTGCATTCTAAGTAACTAGTGCCTGAATCTGTGCTTGGGCATGATTCACTACTGAATCAGGAGATAAGAGAAAACCAAGGAAGAAGAATATAGTCTCAAGGCTCTTGCCTAAAATAGAAGTCTCACATGAAGTCTTGGAGTGGTGGTAATGGAAGTAAGGAAGGCAAAGAATTCTTGGAGGATAACCATACTGTGGCCCAATAGAATTCTGGGCAATCACAAAGGAGCACCTGCATTGCCATGGACCTGCAGCTCTTGACGAGGGGTCACTTATAGAATATTTTAGAGGCTGCAAAGAATTGGTCTCATGCTGGATCAGCTTTAAAATTGAAGGACTCAATAGTACTATCTTAATGAGACTGATGCCCCCCCTGAACAGAAGACTCAAGTAGGGCCCTAAGGTCTCCAATACTTGGTTAGCTTGGGCAGAAACTATGTCTATATTTCTGAGGGTTTTGCCCCATACACACACACACTTCTACTCCCAGCCCCCTTTATTATTAATATGGTACAATATAGCAATTGTGAGACTTTTCTTTCTCAAGGAGAATTTTAGAACTAAGACTTTAGACTGGCTGTGGTCTATAGGAGCACTGCTTCATTTGGGCATGCCCATGCCCCAAGTGGACCATCAACCCCAATCTCTTTTGAGGTGGTAAAAGAGGGACAGTAAGCAGCAGGCTTAGGATTCTGGTGTGTCTGCTGTTGCCTTGGTATTTCCAGAGTGGGAGTTTACCGTTTGTGTACAGGACAAAGTACGATATCCTTTGTGTCCTCAAACTATAACAGAGGCTTTCTTTTTGTATTAGATTAGCAGAGGGGAGAAAGGATCCTTGCAGCTCCCTCCAGGCTTGCTATATTCCCCCATCACTGACAGACTGAACTATCAGTTAGCATTAGGTTACTGAGTGAAGGTTATCAGTTGTAGCACTTGGGATCCCTTTCACACATGGGTCCCCAGAAAGCTACCCCAGGTTCACAGCATTCTCCATTTCAGAACCCACTTAAAACCATAGGTTTTCCTATGGTTCCTATGTTCCTAGGGGAACATAGAATTCCCTTTACTGTATTTTATTTTTACCAGTCAAATTCGGAACAGTATTTACAAGCAAAATATATTTAATCAAATATCATAGCAAATTGAACAAGGAGAAAAGGTACTTGTAAGCACACATGGGATAACTTTCACCTAGATCATCAGACCACAAATGGTAGAGGGCATACTCATAGAGAACATGGTCTATTCCTGGAAGATACACACATAGAGAATATATGTAGTCAGGGAGCTTTTATGGAAGGATATTTATTTCTGTAATCTGTGTGGTTAGAACTCAAACATGCAGTTGTATATGTATACATACACACACACACACACACACACACACACAGGAAGGATGCATGTGTGGTTGGCTCAGCCCACACCTATGAAGCTATAGAATTTCCAAAGCTTCTGGTAATGTCATCACATTGCTTTCTGCTGAATATTGCATCATGTCTGTTGAATGTCTCCACTGGTATCATAATTGACTAGCTACTCTCTGCTACCATCTGCTGGAATGCAATGACTGAGAAGCCTTTCTTTGATAAAGGCTGGCTAAAGTTGGTTTGTTTTTTTAAAAATTGTATAGCCTAGGGCTTTGTCAGCCAGTCAATGAGCAGAAGCCAACAGAAGCCTAAGATTAAGTCTACTCTCTTGATTATCTTTATACTAGTGACAAGTGAAAAGTTATTGACCTTGGGAAAATGTGAACTATGTGAGACAGTAAAAAGTGGGAGAGTCATCCAAATAGACAAGTACTTCTTGAGGTGGAGCTGAGGATTCTCCAGGTGGTGCACAGAAGGTCTTCTTTCCTCTTAATGTTTATGTCTGTCTGGGGGATCTTATTAGTATAGACCATGGAGGCCTATTAGAACTATATAGCAGACTCCCCTGAACCTAATATTAAGTCTTTTGGTGCCAGTGTTATAAGAGGTTAGAAACTATGGAAAAAGATGAACTATACGAGACAGTACAAGTCTCTGTTCCCAATGAAGTTCCTGGCTCCAAGCAGTTTTCTAACTTGGGATTAGAAAATCTTTTAAGAATACAAGTCATTCCCCAATTGATAAATGGTCAAAGGATATGAACAGGCATTTTTCAGAGGAAGAAATTAAAGCTATCTATAATTATATGAAAAAATGCTCTAATTCACTATTGATTAGAGAAATACAAATTAAAATAACTCTGAGGTACCACATCACACCTATTAGATTGACTAACATGACAAAATAGGAAATGATAAATGTTGGAGAAAATGTGGGAAAATTGAAACACTAATGCATTGTTGGCAGAGTTCTGAATTGATCCAACCATTCTGGAAAGCAATTTGGAACTATACCCAAAAGGCTATAAAATTATGCATACCCTTTGATGTAGCAATACCACTACTAGGTCTATATCCCAAAGAAACCATAAAAATAGGAAAGGCATCCACATGTGCAAAAATATAGCAGCTCTTTTTGTGGTGGACAAGAATTGGAAATTGAGGGGATGCCCATCAATTGGGGAATGACTAAACAAGTTGTGGTATATAAATGTAAGAGTTGCTCTATAAGAAATGATAAGCAGGCAGATTTCAGAAAAAACCTGGACAGACTTCCATGAAATGATGCTGAGTGAAAGGAGCAGAACCAGGAAAACATTGTACACAGTAATAGCAACATTGTGTGATGACCAATTTTGATAGACTTAGCTCTTCTCAGCAATGCAAGGATCTAAGACAATTCCAAAAGATTCATGATGGAAAATGCTCTCCACATCCAAAGAACTATGGAGTCTGAATGCAGTTTGAAGCATATTATTTTTGTTTGTTTGTTTTTTCTTTCTCATGGTTTTGCCCTTTTGTTCTAATTCTTCTTTCACAACATGACTAATGTGAAAATATGTTTAATATGATTGTATATTTATAGCCAATATCAGATTGCATGCTGTCTTGGGGAGGGTGGAGGGAAGGGAAGACAAAAGTTTTTTGAACTCAAAATCTTATAAAAGTGAATGTTGAAAATTAAAAATAAATAAATTTTTAAAAAAAAATTCTTCTTCCTCCTATAAAATTAGCGATTGTCACTTGCATCCTCTAAACCAATTTTGGAGACTCTGCCACTTAAAAAAAACCCCACAGGACCTGTGTGGGGACCAGGATACCTCAAGCACAATGATATTCTCTGCTTAACACATAAATCAACCAAGAGGCAATAATGAAAGGTTTGGCACAGGTAGTAGATTCATCAGCTTCTTCCCCCTAACCCACATTCCTGGGTCTAGTTCACATGCTGAAAATGATAAAATCACTGTACAAACCTTGATGAGTAGAAATGGTAGGGTTGCAGGGAAAAGGGGTTTTCTGGATGCCATTAAATACTAGGCCAATGCTAAATGACAATTCAGTCCAAAAGAAAAGGAATTCCCCCTCCATTTTAGGCATTCCACAACAATTCTTATAATGCAAAATTCTTATGTATGGTATCTTACAGAGAATCTCCTTTGTGAATGCTAAGGGAGAACAATCAATTTGGAGACCAGGTTCAATTCTACTTGCTTCAAGGATCTGTGAATTTTTGGTCATAGATTACAATTCCTTTGTGGTTTATTAGATAATCTTTGAGACAAAGTGATGGTCCTCTCTGAATTTATTCCAGTTGATTATCAGACAATAAATATACAGTCCATCACTTTGCCCAGATGTGAAACTTTTTCAACTTAAGAGGACTTAACACAACCAGATTCCAATTTTAATATGAATGAATTTACCTTGTGCACCAAACATTAGTAACTGAATGCTATCAACATTTAGACTAAATCCATTAGAACAACAGAAACTGCAGCCATATAGCACAGAACTAAGAGAATTTAGGATGCATATTCTATAGCTTTCTAAAAAGAAAAAGGAAATATAGCTACAATTTTTTAGCACTGACATTGTCTCTTCCCCCTTCCAGCCCTTTGCTTATGTGTTCTACCCTTAGAGGAACAGAAGGGGAAAAGAGCCATGGATCTTGGAAGAATGTCTGATTTATCTGAAGGGAGGACGAGAGGATATAGTGATGGCAGGTATGTTAGAGATAATTACGTTCAAGCATCCTCATATGTAAGATGAGAAAATTAGTTGAGATATGTTTCAAATGGTTCACCTGTCTCATGCAAGTAGTCATCAGCAAAGTTAGGATTTGAACTAAAAGTGCTCCTTAATTAATTAGCTTTGGCTAATACGACTCAGATCCTAAAGAGGAAGAGGAACTCAACAATGACCTTAGTAACACCTTTGCTAAGCTAGAGCCACCATCAAGAAGTGGGTTGGGTCCTGTTCTTAGTATTTAGGCATATCAGATTGATCATACTATTGTACTCCCTGGCCAGTCACAGAGCAATTACCCCAAAATGGAATTGTTTTGCCCCAGTAACAACTAGACTTCCTAGGAAATACTGGCCTTTCTGAAATCCTTTTTTAGGAATAGGTTCAGATACCACAGCCATCACTAACAAATAGAACCATTTTTATTGGTTAAACAAACATGTTAGCTTTAATATCTGGCAACTCCAGAACTCTCGAGCATTAAAAATTATAATGGCCAGGATTGGTTATCTATTTCCCCATTTTCTTTTCCTTTTCCAAGATATTTCAAACCGCACTATTCCATAGCTACGCCTGATGGAACAGATCCTGCGCTGCTTCCCTGATTCACTTGGTTAAAGATGCTAGGCTGATGTTCTTTTACGAAAGGGGCCAGGATTGTCTCTGAGCTTGAGTGAGCTGGCAGGGCATCCATGAGTCTGTCAGCTGTAACGAATGGCTGCTTCTACCTGCCAGTGAATGACGGCTCTAGCAGCAGCATCCTTCAAACTCAGACCTTCAGCCAGCCTGATTTATCACTTCTGTCTCTTGCTATGACTTTCTGCTAAGATGATCTTCCAGAGTTTTCCTTTCAAATCCACAAGTTGTCCATGTGTCTTTTCACTTGACTGCTCAACCAGAGCTGCTGCTAAGAAATCATGGATAAATATTTGTACACTGCTGCCCTGACACTAATTCATTGACTTATCTTGGGTAGGTCATGTCACCTCACTAGATCTCAGTTTCCCTATCTGTAAAATGAGGCAGTTGGTGTACGATGAGTTCTAAGTAGATGAATTCTAAGTTTCTAGCCTTCACATCATCTGGTTCTAGATAAAATAACCATATTTAGCTCAATAAAATTACAGTGCATTAAATATATTGCTAGATTAAAAAGAAATCTGCTGTTAGCTCTGTCCCCCAACCAACCATGCAGTTAATCAATATGATTTGGGGGTAAATTCTTGATATTTGAGTGCTGCTAGTGTTTAACCTTTCATTTCTTGCATTTGGTCAGTAAGTGCTTCTGCCATTCAGTTACATCAGTGTTCTCTTTTTAAAATGTAATGTTTCCACCATACACCATTTAAGAGTGTTCTCATAACCCTGCTTATTTATTTTGGCTCCATAATGACAATTCAAGGAAATCTCTTCCTTTAGCCCAGTCCCCACCCTTTTCAAGGATGGTTGCCTAGTCTATGTCAAGAATACTCATGGGGGCAAGACAAACAGCCCCAAAGACCCAACCCTTTTGACTCCTGCTTTGCCATTGGAAGAAAAAAACATAGCCCTAATTAGAGTTAATGAAGGAAGATTGCTTTTGAAGGTATGCCAAAGAATCAGAGCTTTTGATTCTTTGGAGATCATCCATCCAAACAGAGGTCAAATAGTCCAGCCTGGAATTCAAATCGATGTCCTCTGGTTCGAAATAATAATGAAAACTGATTTTAAATTAGAAGTTGACATAGTCATAGATTATCTCATTTATGCCTCACAAGAACCCTGTGAGAAAGGCAATAAAGATATTCTTATCTCTATCTTTCAGATTAAGAAACTGAGACCTAGAGAGGAAGAAATGACTTGTCGAAGGTCACACTGCTACTTAATGGGAAAACATTGGGATGAGAACTTCCTAGTGCTACGGGCATCACCATGTCCTTCAGTTGAAGAGATGGCATATATATAGATGGCACAATATTGCAGGAAGAAAAAGTCAGTATGGTCCAGTGTACAGAGTGCCAGCTATGGAATAAGGAAGAACAGCGTTCCAATCTTGCCTCTGTATGACCAGGGACAGATCACTTAACCTCTCTAAGCCTGTTTCCTGATCTGTAAGATGGAGCCAATAATGACTAAAGTGCCTAACTCACAGGTTTGCTGTGAGATAATCTATGTAAACTACCATTTAATTTCAATTTTTATTATTATTTGGAGTCAGAGGACTTGTGCTTGAATCTCAACTTGGCTACTCCTGCATAATCTTAGATAAATAAGTCACTTAATTTTCCTGGGCTTCTGTTTCTTCCTCTTTAGAATAAGGACAGGAGCAGTGTATCTAATGGTAAATAAGGCCCCTTCTATCCCTAAATCCTATGATCCTCTGAGGATTGCTGACCTTCTCTGGGGGAAAAAAAAAAAAAACCTTTTAAGATAATCTAGACTTCCATGTTTTGACGTGAAAAAATAACATTTTAAAAATAAATAAAATAGTCCTAATCCCCACATCACTAGACTAGAAGCATTAACTATTAGGTGTTTATTTAATAATTAAATTGTAGGTATGCCCCAGTCAACAACTTTAATGGTCCCTTGAAAACATGATATTAGGGGGACAAACATCAAAAAGGGCAGTTAGTACAATGGGAACAAAGTTATAAATCAGAGATGACACATTCCTAGGTACATTCCTGGGCACATGAGAATGTCTAGGCTGAGCTGAGCAGGATGGGCTTGGTAGATGCCAAGGCAGAGTTGAGCAGACCTGAATCACCGAGAGCCAGGGGGGCTGCTTCCTGAAATAGAATTGCACTCTAACAGACTGAGGGAGAAAAATAGAGGTCCCTAATCTAGAGTCCATGAACTTATTTTAAATATTTTAATAAATGTCTTTCAATATAATTGGTTTTCCTTGTAATTTTACATATTTTACTTTATGCATTTTAAAACATAATTCTGGGAAGGGGTCCATAGGCTTCATCAGAGCAAAAAAGTCTTTCTCACACACACACAAGTTTAAGAATCTCTATGTTATGATTGCACACGTGTAGCCTATGTCAAATTGCTTGCCTTCTCAAGGAGTGGGGTGGCAACGGAGGGAGAGAATTCAGAACCCAATTTTAAAAACTAATGTTGAAGATTGTTTTTACATGTATTGGGGAAAATAAAACACTAAATTATTATCACTAAAAAATAGAACCTCGATGTCAGAATATTGCCTAGACTAGAAATGTTACATATGTATACCTTTAATTCATTAAAAAATTATATATAAACTATTAGTGTGTAGCAGTCTGATTCTGTAACTGCCTAATGATAACAATAGACCTGGAGATTGAGCAAGGAACATGTGTTAAAAGATCTCTCATTTACTAATGCCTTTTATGGAATGAAACATATTTATAGGAAGAAATGTGTTAACTCTAGCTGCAACTAATCCTGGGGGTCCAAGTATTTCAGAAATCTGAAATTTATGGCAGCATAATGCTACCTTATAAAAATGAAAAGATTTTTAAGAGACCTTTGAGAGCTGGGATCCAAGCCCCTTGCTTGGGGACATAATGACAAACATTTTCCTGGACAGAGCGAAGGGAGCAGTCCAAGAAAAATGGGACATGATCACAGTGGGTGAGGAGTCTAGGCTTAAAAGATCACGCCTGTGTTGTGTAAATACCGCACCCCCCCTCAACTTCCCCCCCACCCCAGGGTATATTAGTAAGGGTAGGCATGCACATAAATCCTAATGCCTCCAAATACTGGTGACCTGTTGTCTAGTTCTAAAAGATCTCCATGGTCTATGCCAATGAGTTCTCCTAGAAAAAGACCTCCTTCACACCACCTGAAGGATGCCCAGGTCAATCTTGAGAAGCACTGGTCTGGAGGCCACTCCCAATTACCTATTTCACATAGGCCACATTTTCCCATGGTCATTAACCTTTTCCTAACAATACTTGGTTTGTTTATAAATTTTTAAAAATTTCTTCTCCACCCCCCTCCCCCAGAGCAAATAGAAAGCGAACCTGAATTCTGACCTTTTCCTCTCTGCCACCCTTTCCCCCACCCAACAAGAGCAAAAATTAAAAAGTAAAACAAAATAAAAGATTCCTTTGCATTTTTGTTCCTTCACAAAAATTTTTCTCTGATGCCTTGTCAAGTCCTGAAAGTGAAGGTGCCCTGGATGTGTTAAGGCTGTGGTCATGGGACCCAAACTCTGGAAGTTAAAGCTCACTGGTGTCTTTTCTTTCTCAGTGATGTTACCATACAGCCTTGAAGGGGCAGGAATGCTGGCCAAATATTACTAGGTTCCTCTGATTTTTGTGGGCTTTTGCCCTCGGAAGAACTTCCTCCTGTTCCATGGTATCTAGACTTGAACAAGCGACTTTGACAGGCATAAGACATATTAATCTAGCATTTGCATTGTGCCAGACAGACATTGTGCTAAGTGGTTTGGTAAATGTTATCTCATTTGATCCTCAAACAACTCTGCTATAGTTATCCCTACTTTACAGTTGAGGAAACTGAGGCTGGAAATGGTTCTCACCTACATGACTTCTCTCTGTCTCTGTCTCTGTCTGTCTCTCTCTCTCTGTCTCTCTTTTTGTGTCTCTGTCTCTGTCTGTTTCTCTCTCTCTCAATTTCAAGTTCCCAGAGAATTTGGGGAGAAAACCGCTAAAGAGAGAAGGAGATATTCCTAGGCATTGCCAGCCTCTTGGAGAGAAGTGGATCCTGAAATTCAGTCTTCAAGAAAGAGAGGGGGGAGTGACTGGGCATCAGCCTAATTTTCTGGGAGAAGATTGGCCATAAGACCCTACAGATAGAGGAACAAGAGACTAAACTCATGCTGTGGGAGAATAAAAGACCAGGGCTTTCTGCTGTTTGTTGCTGTTGTTGGTGGTGTGTTGTTGAGCTGTTAGGACAAGGAGGGCTCAAGGAAAAGGGAGTTACCATCCTAGCAATCTCAAGCAAAATTAATTTTTCTTCTTAGGGGGTTAATCTAAGTTCATGGGAATAGAATCAATTAGTTTAGAGATCTATACTATACAAAAGCCTGGAGTGAAAATAGGATTTATTAGACTATTGGAAAGGTTGCCTCTCTTAGCATTCCCAAATTTGTTCCCCTTCCAGGGAGAGTCTAAGTTCCAGTATGGTGTTATGAATCTTGGGGATCCTATGGAATCCTAGAGAAAAAGTGGGACTTGATCGTGGGGAATGAAGATTGTATTTTTTACTTATTACTCTGAGATAAAAACTGTCCTTTACTCATTGTGCATTGCAGCTAGGTTCTGATCCCTGTGAATAAAGAATCCCGTCAAGTAGTCACATTATTTGAATTCTTACTATTCCAAGTCATAATCATGTGTAAAATATAGCAATTGTTTACAGTCTATGAAAATGTGCAATGAAAACTTTTCAAAATCAGTTTTTAACTGTTCATTAATTTCATCCACATAAAAAATTTGTTGATTAGTATATCTACATTTTTTGACTATTTCCTCCAAAATATTAGGCTATTCAACTGTTGCATCTTCATCTGCAATGGTTGCCTTTCTAGGAATTTTAATATTATGCAACTGAAATTGTTTTTTGTTTTTTACTTTTTGGAAGGAGGAAGGTAGGGCAATTGGAGTTAAGCGACTTGCCCAAGGTCACATGGCTAGTTTTTGTGTTGTGTCTGAGGCCGAATTTGAACTCAGATCCTCCTGACTCCAGGGCCGGTGCTCTATTTACTGTGCCACCTAGCTGTCCCTGAATTTGATTTTTAAATCCATCAAACCAGCCAACACTTGAAGTAAAATTTTCTTCACTCACTGCTTCATTTCCATTTTCTTTCATTGCCTTAAATAAACTTGAGACTTTTGCCTCAGTGGCTGTTCTACTGAGAGGAATACATTTTTGAAATTCAATCTTCAATTCATGCGGCTAAAAGAATCTCCATTTCTATTGTTGTAACATCTAAAAGATGCTCCATTTCTATCATTGTAATTCCTCATAATACTTCGTAAACTACAAAAAGCAGATGCAGCTTCATCTTTTTCTTTTATTTCACCTGCATGTCTTATAATATCCATCCTCTATATTCAGGCATTTCAACATCTTTTCCTATTTTAAAGTTAATATGATCACATTCATGCCATTCAATTACATAAAATTTTTGTTCTAATGTAATAACAAACCTCTTCTTTTTTGTACTAGGATGTCTTCCTTTCGTCCCTTTTGTTAAGGGCTCTCTTTTTTAAAAAATCTTTAAAAAAAATTTTTAGACAAATATTAAACTTAAATGCATAATAAGAAAAGAAAAGGAAACATAAACTTAAATATAAAATAAGAAAAGAAGAAAACATCATGTGCACAGCATAGCAGAACATAGGAGAGAATTGAGGATATATAGCAATAACTTTCCATTTCAAGAAAGCCTATATATTAAATACTGCATGTTATGTTGAAAGCTGTCCATCTTTGCTTCCTTGTAGGTTTTCTTTTGTTTTCTGCTATATATTTTTTACTTTGTTCTTTTTCCCCCCTTTGTCCCCCCTCCTTCCCTCCCTGGGGACACTTAGACATACATGTCTACATATATACACATACATATATATACATATAAGAGCTCTTTTTAAAAAACTGACGCAACCATTGGTTATATGGTATGTAGTTACACATCACATTCACACATGACAATAGGTAGGCTCCAAGTGATGATAGAGGGTTGTGTTAAAATCCTCAATGGACTCACAGGTTGCATTAATTAAATTTTGGCTCAAATTAAATGCAACCTAGTATCATTTTATAATTGGCATTGAATCAAATTTCACATTATTTGAACTTGCATTAATTGTAACCTAGCTGTATTAAGTTGAGTGCTTGGATAGCAGCTGGGTCTCTTTTGCTCACATCTGTGAAGATCTAGACATGAACTATATTTGAACTACATTCTGAGATTTCCTAGAGGCAATTCTGGATGGGGACAAAAAGAACCAAAGAGATGATATTTGGGGGCTGACTCCAAGATTGAACCTGATCTGAGTAAGCCCAGAGCTGGGCGCTGGGCCATAGGTCACAGGGGTTTGCATCTGAGTAAGATTAAAGGGGGAGAGTGTCATGTGTTCTGGAACTGAGTGCACGTCAGGTTAAGGAGTAAAGAGTCAGTTTGAGAGAATATAAGTGCAGACCTTAGGATACATGGCAGTACTTGGTGAGAGAACAGTGGGTGTGGTCTAAAAATAAGAGCAAAATTAGGCGCGCAGGTAGGACTAGCTTTTTACACATTCCTTTACTCCCATTACAATGAGAGTTGATGAGAGCAGATTACAATACAGACCCACTCACACAGACCCACCAGAGCCTCACCCCTTGCCCTCCTCTATCTTCCCAGCAGAATTCCAGTCTTCTGGCTTCTTCTCGTGGCAGATTCAGGGAGAGTGAGAGGGTATGGGGAGAGATTGGGGGACCCAGAAGAGGCTTTGCTTTGCAAACTTTAAAGCACTATATAAATGTGCCTTGTGAGTTATGTTAGGGGTCTCCTAGCCTGCTTCCTCTCTTATCCCCTACTGGGAGTAAAGCATCCTTGCCCTGCATCTGTGTGCCCCAGAAATGAGGTGCTACTACCTAGTCCTTTCTGTACCTGCTGGGATGGTGTTGTGCTGATGCAAAGTCAGAGAAAAAAAACCAGTAAGTTTAATTCAAAAGAATTGGTCAAGTCACCTGTTTGAATTGACCAGTCACTTTAGTCAAAATGGTTGAGCTGAGCAGATATTTATGTGTATGAATGTATGTATGTGAATATATGCATATACAGATATGCATACAATACACATATGTATGTAGATACACACATACATAGAGATGTGTATGTATATATGTGTGTGCATATATATATTTATACGTATACACACATAGTGCTTCGATTCATTTCTTTTCCTCTAAGTTCTGTCTTGTCCTCAGCTTTTCATATAAATCCTGTCATTTCCCCTGGGTCGTTATCTAAATATATATTTATATGTATACACACACAGAGCCTCAATTCATTTCTTTTCCTCTAAGTCCTATTGTTCACAGTCTTGTCCTCAACTTTTTGTATAAATCCTGCTATTTCCCCTGGGTCATTATCTAAACTTTACCTTGAGCTAGATTGGAGAGACTAAATTTGCTTGAATTTCCTCTCCCCTCACCCCTCCACCTTTTGGGCAGAATATCCCCAAAGCCCAGAGCTGCAGGATTAGCAGCCCACCCTGAAGGCACCTTTGATCTTCCCTTGCTGCTGTCGTCTGGAATAAAGAAGCACCCCTTGTTCTCCCCAGCCCTCATGCTTATGTTCCTACTTTGACTCTACTCCTAATGCTCTAAGAATGGCACCATATAGATGGGATCTCTGATATCTCAATGACTGATCTGTGATGTCAAGCCACCAGAACTTTATTTCACTCTTGTGGGTACACCCCTCCCCCCAAACACATAGACCTACAGTATGGATGGGTTGGAACAAAGGTGAAAATCAGAGATATAGAGGAAAGGCTTGTTGGACTTGGAATCAGGAAAGTTGGGCTGCTGTTTAGTTGTGTTTTACTCCTCATGAATCCATTTGAGATTTTCTTGGCAAAGATACTGGAGTGGTTTGCCATTTCCTCCTCCATCCCATTTTATTGATGAGAAAACTGGGTCAAAAAGGGTTAAGTGACTTGCCCAGGGTCACACAGCAAGCATCTAAGGCTAGATCTGAACTCAGGTCTTCCTGACTCCAGGCTCAGTGATCTATCCACTGACCACAGTAGCCATGTAACCATGGGCAAGCCACTTTTTGACCCTCAGTTTCCTCATCCATAAAATGGGGATAATCAATATATCAGCAGTTCATAGCTGACGGGAAGCAGGATAGTATGGTAGATGGTGAGCTGACTTTGGTATCAGGATTGTGGTGTTTTGTCCTTTGTTCTTTAAGAGGACCATGACATCAGGTGGATGATGACATGATTTGCATGACATGACTTTGGTTTGAGTGAGGAAGGGCTGTGCAAGGTGTGGGTGAGGCTGGTGACCTTGCACAGCCCTCCCTCACTCAAATCAAAGTTATCAGGAAGACCTTGGTTCAAGTCACACTCTTGGCACACCCTGGCCTACACTGATGAAGTCCAGTTCCATCCCATGTATATCACAGGGCTGTCAAGAGAATTATGGACTTAGAACTGAAAGGGAAATATCAAGTCAAACCCCTTTATTCTACAGAAGAGGAAAATGGGGGGGGGGCGGGAGCCAACTTGCCAAAGGTCACAAAGGTAGTAACAGAGGTCTGCTCCCCCAACTTCGGAGTCACTCCTCTTCCCACAATTCTGCACGGCTCTTCTCTAAAACTGAAGCGCCATATAAATGTCGAGCCCTGGTTGTGGAGTTGGATAGAATACAAAAACAAGTCCTCCAGGAGCTTATGTTCTAATGGAAGGAGACAGCAAATAAGAGGTGGGGAAGCACATGGCGCTGAGGGCCAAAGACTGAAGGACGGAGGAGGTCCAGGCTCTTCCTCAAAACAGAGGTTCTGGGGGAACCTCACCAATCAGACAAGGCTGCTATAGTGCCTGACAGAGAAGGCAACTGAGGCACGGTGGCAGGATTGTGCACAAATGGATGGCAATGAACACAAGACAGAATCTGTTAATCTATTTGCTGAGTGTGTTGAATGTGCCAGCCACCCTCCACTTAAACACTTGCTTAAAGAAGGTCTTTCCTATGTGGCAGAAATTCCTTCTAGTTACTATAGTTCAACAACTTCCACATTCACCCAAAGCTAAGGCAGGGGAGTGGGAGTAAAGTCAAGTCAACAATCATTTCTTAAGTACCTACCATAGTGCATAGAGGATTGGACCTAGAGTCAGGAAGACCTGAGTTCAAATCTGGCCTAAGACACTTACTAGCTGTGTGACCCTGGGTGAGTCACTTAACTCCATTTGCCTCAATTTCCTCCTCTGTAAAATGAGCTGGAGAAGGAAATGGCAAACCCCTCTAGTATCTTTGCCAAGAAAACCCCAAATGGGGTCAGGAAGAATCATGCACGACTAAAACATAACTAAACAACACACTGTGTTAAACATGAAGAAAACAAAGAAAGGCAAAGGACAGGCCCTGCTTTTTAGGAGCTCACAGTCTAATAGGGGAAACAGCAGACAAACACCTACATACAGAATACATAGAGGATAAATCAGGGGTAATCTCAGAGGAAAGGCTCTAGCATGATGGGGAGCGAGAAAGGCTCCTTGTAGAAATGGGCTCTTAGCTTGGACTTGAAGGAAGCCAAGGTAGCAGGAGGACTTTAAGATCTGGAAATTCAAGTTCACCCTGATCATTTTCTGTCAGTCAGTCAACCAGCATTTATTTAGCACCTACTATGTGTCAGACACTATGCTAAGCTCAGGAGATACAAAAAGAAGTAAAAAAAAAAATAACCCCTGCTCTCAAGGAGCTCACTGTCTAATGGAGACTACATGCAAATAACTGTGTTCAAACACTATAGCTACAGTATAAATTGTAGATAATAGAGGAAAGGCAGTAATATCAAGAACTGGAAAAGGCTTCTTGCAGTAGATGGGATTTTAGTGAGGGCTTGCAGGAAGCCAGGAGGAATAGATGAGGAGGGGGAGTCTTTTAAGCATAGTCAGAAGAATGTAAATCCCATGAAAACAGGGGCTGTTGGATTCCCAGAACTAGCCAACTAACACATAGCAAGGGTGAAATAAATCTTTATTGGATAGAACTGGATTGGCAGGGCACCCTTTTCTAACTACCCTCTTCCATGGAAGTAGGAGAGGAACTATTTGCTATGGCAATGGTAGGGGTCTAAGAAGGAAAAGAAGTCTCCACTCTGCCATTGGGGGCACAGGGAGAGTTGGAAGAGGGGAGAGAGCAGTAGTAACAGCACAAGGAATGGTGAGCATGAGCTTGGACAAACTTGGGGAGATAGTGGAGGTATAGAAAGGCCTGGCATTCTGTGGTCCATGGGGCCATGAAGAGTCAGACACACTCAACCACAACAATGAGAAGGAATGGGGGATTTGCTTTACCTGGACGATTTGGGACAAGCCATCTAAATGAGGATGGGGTGGTGGTGGAACCAGAAGACTCCTTCTAGCTCCAAATCCATGATCCTTTATCCTCCTACAAGAGTATCGGCCTCTATAACTGATTTCTTATCTTACGAGATTCCTCTTAGGAATGGTGTGCTTTCTTCTGAGTCCCTCAAAGAGTCTTGAAGTGTCTAATTTTTCCTATGTTCCCAATACTGGGAACAGCAGTTCTAAGGATGCTACTAGGACATTTTTGGACCTTTCAAAGTTCACAAGATCCTCAAGGTCAAGGGTAGGGAGATTGTATGGAGAAGATGAGCTTCAGTTTCCTCCCTCTCCCAGTGTTTCCTTCTCAGAGGCTTGTCTGGAATGGCTCTCCTCTGTGCAGGCGGATGACCGCATGCCTGGGTTCTGAGCTGGCTTGCTTTTTTACACAATACCCACAGGGTGTAACTGAATCCCCTTTGCCAATACCAACACACTCCATTTGAGTCAATTGGTTTTCAAAGACTTTTCCCAACTACTCTAATACACTTGATTGCTTGATTGATTCAATAGAGATGTCTTGGCCTTGTCTACACCTAGTTCATACCTCTAATTGATTCAGTTAAGAAGTCTGAGTGACCCCCACCCTTATAGTTATATTTTTTATTTAAATGGATGTCCGAAAGCTCTGAGTCAGAGGTTGTATGTGGGTTTAACCTTTATAAATCATCCCAAAATGCTTTTGTTAGGGTCTTGGCATTAAGCGTCTTCAAAGTGCCCCAGATGTTTCTGATTGGTCTCACCTATGGTAGAGAAAGGAAGAGACAGACTCTTTTTGCTGGCTCAGGTCAGCTCTCTGTCTGAACTCATTAAGACCCTGGAGAGTTATTTACTCTTTTCCTGTTCTTGGGAGTTTGCAATCACCACACCTTCTATAAGAAAGAGCCTTTTACTACAGAAGACCATTATTTTCAAATAAGCTAATATCAAGAACTTAAAATACTTTAAATACATAAATACCAGGAATAATTAAAATTTGTACAGTACTTTATACACAGTATCTCATTTAAGTCTCACAGCAACTTACTTAGCAAGCTAAGTATTACAGCTGGCATTATCCCCTTTTTGTAGATGTGAAAACCTAGACTAAGGTTAAGTGACTCACCAAGGGTCACACAGCTTATATCCCACCTCTCCAAGGTGAGATTTGAACCCAGGTCTTTGTGAATTCAAATCCACTATTCCACACTGACTCTGATGTCAGTTCCCCAACTTCCCAGGACAGGCTATACCTTCTAGATGACTGACCCTGTATTCTCAAAACAAATTTCATTTTCCCACTTCAGTCTCGGTGGGTATTTAAGAAGAGGGGGAAAAGATCAGGCCAACACAAAGAAGAAAAATGTACTGTAGACACAAATTTAGGGGAGATTATTGTCTAGGAGGGCTGAGGTTGATTAAACTCGACTACAGATTTAATCGGATTCCAACTGGACATGCTCAGAAGTCATTTAAAAAAAAAAAACTCTAATTTTTTTTTTTTTACTTCAAGCTTAGCCAGAGACCTCACAGAGGTCTAAACACAAGCCAAGCTTGAGCTGTTTTAATTCAACCACTGTTGATTTATGGCTTTAGCAAAAAATGTCTGAAATTTTTTAAGCTGAAAGGTTTTTTTTCCTCCTTTTTACTCTCACATCTCAAATATAGCTGAAGGGATATTTCTCAGGCTTTCCAAAAACAAAACCATCTTTAGAGTGGGGAGTGAGCTTTGAACACTTCAAATCCAAGGGGGAAAATCCTATGAAAGTTTTTACATGAAAGTAAAAACAAATAGGCTATAAAGACATATGAGACTTTATGTGTATTCATCTGATTGACTTAGTCATGGAACAGAGAGTAGGATGGGGGCAAACCCATTGGGGGAAACCCTTGGAGTATTTGTAGGAGGTAGAGAGGAAGAGGAGGGGATATTAAGTTTAGTTCAACCACCTTTTTTTTTGTTTATTTGTAGATTGGTTCTTCCTCTCTCTCTCTTTCTCTCTGTCTCTCTCTCTCTGTCTCTGTCTCTCTGTCTCTCTCTGTCTCTCTGTCTCTCTCTGTGTCTCTGTCTCTGTCTGGCTCTCTCTCTCTCTCTCTCTCTCTCTCTCTCTCTCTCT
>NW_027186296.1:107667950-107672974 GCF_028583685.1 Petaurus breviceps papuanus
TCTCTCTCTCTCTCTCTCTCTCTCTCTCTCTCTCTGTCTCTCTCTCTTTCTCTGTGTCTCTGTGTCTTTCACTCTGTCTCTGTTTCTGTCTCTCTCAGGCCTGAGGTTCAGAGGCTACTCTACTGTGATTGGCATGGGAGTTTTCTTCATCTCCACTTCCTGACCTATGCCAATTGAGCCCTTAAGCAACTTGGTGGCCCCCTGCTGAAGCACAGAACTCCCAAGCCCAAGAAATCCTCCAGCTACAGACTCTCTGGTAGTGGGCATTAGAGACATGTGCTACCATGCTGGACCCAATCAACATTACTGCATTGCCTGATGGGAGAACTGTAGTTACTGTGCTGGGTGCTGAGTCTTTGCCACCCTCCTCCCTTGCCGGAGGGCCTCTGAAGAGTTCTTCTATCAGCCTTCATAAGACATTTTGTCCCAACATGTGGAAGTAGAATGAGACTAATCTTCAATTTGAAGTCTGAATTCAGTAATTACGGACTAGATCTTCCTCCTATGGAGCCTTGGGGAGCAGCTATGATAATACCAATGCTTTCCTCTACATGAAGCCTTTTTTTTTTTTTAATATGTGGTTGAAAAGTGGTTTTACTTTTCTTATCTCGTTTTATTTTCATGGCAGTTCTGTGAGATAATGCAAGTATTTATCCCCATTTTACAGATGAAGGAACAGAGGCTTAGGGAGATTGCATTGCCCAAGGTCACATAAGAAGGAAAGAAACATGTATTTATTAAGTTGCTGCCATTTGCTTAGCATTCTACAAATATTATTTCATTTGATCTTCACAATAACTCTGGGAATTAGGTATTACTCTGATCCACATGTTATGGTTGAGGAAACTGAGTCACACAGCTAATGAGTATCTGAGGTCAGATTTGACCTGGGGTCTTCCTGATTCCAGGACTAGCACTCTATCTACTGTGTCACCTGGATGCCTTGTACCTATATAGTTCAAGTATTGTACTATATTGATAAATCTGAAAAAAAAAATTAGTGAAAATAATATTATTTTAAAAAATTTTTGTTTAGATATGTGATTTCAGTGGTGTAAGAAATTCTCTCTACTACTGCATATCCCACACCTTTTAGCCTTAGAGAGTAGTCCGAGATGCCAAGAGATTAATTGTCCAGAGTCACACAGCCTTTATGGAACAGAGGTACTTGAATTCAGGTCTTTCTAGCTCAGAATCTGACTCTCTAGCTGTCTCACTTGAAAGTCATTAAATTTTTTTTCTTAAAGGGAATGGTGGTTTGAGGAAAGATTCTCCATTATTCCCAATAATTCCTAACCACTTATATACATCAGGAACTAACAAGCCTGATGGAATTTTTGAAAGCTGAGAGTTTTCTGCCTTTGAGTTCACCTACATTAAGCAGGTAACCACGTCATTAGTGTTCAAGACATACATCTGGAGGGTGTACATGCCAATTCAAAATGTCTTGTGTACTATATTTTTCAAAATAGTTGAGTATTGAGAGTCAGGTTGGCACAGTAGAAAGTGTGCTGGCTCTGGAGTCAGACGAACTGGGTTTCAGTCCTGCTTCTGATACTTACTGCCTCTGTAATCTTGGGCAAATCATTTATCCATTCTGGGCCTCAGTTTCTTTACCTGTAAAATCAGTGTGTGGACCAGATGGCCTCTATGGCCCCTTTCAGCTCTAGATCCTTGACCCTGTCGTCTTTTTCATCATGTGAATATTAAAAGCTGGGGGGACCAATAGAAAAAAGCACTGACTAGATCAGGAGTCAGAAGGCCTGGGCCTCAGTCTCCCCTGAATCTCATTCCCCTCATCTGGAAGATGAAGTATTGCATTAATATTCTGTCTTTTGTTTTATTTTTTTTTAGAGGGCAATTAGGGTTAAGTGGCTTGCCCAAGGTCACAAGCCAGTATGTGTCTTTTGTTTTAAAAAAAAATATTTTATTTTCCATTCACAGAACAAAACAAGCATTTTCATAACACAATACAATAAAAAAGATGATTGCACATGAAACTGCAAACCCACCATGTACAACTTGCCATTCCCTTCAAATACACAGCAAAGTTATTGTGTACATTTCTTTTTTCCCTTTTTTTTTCCTCTCCTCCTCCCTTGCCCTAGAGATGGCTACTATTAGACACAAAGAAATGAATAAATATATGCATAAAATTATTTTGCACATATTTCTATTTATCAGTTAGTTCTCTGGATGCAGATAGCATCTTCATATGTCCTTTATTTTTAACTTGTGTGTTTATGACATTAAAAATGACTTGGTTGCTCAAAGTTGTTCTCTGTATCTGTTCTAGTGTCTTTGGCTATTTTCTGTCTCCTGGGAGACAACACCAAAGGAACAATTGTAAGCAGGTTTGGCATTACCAGGCCCCTTCCTACCTCTCCAGCCTTGATGCAGGTTTTCTTCCCTTCGTGTGCTCAATGATCCACTGATCCTGGTCTCTTTGCTGTTTCTCACAGACGACATTCAGTCTTTTCTCTAATTGTCCCATGCCCAGAATTCTCTCCCTTTTTGTTTCTACTTCCTGGCTTTCCTGACTTCCTTAAAATCTCCACTAAAATCTTACCTTCTGCAAGCAGTCTTTGCCCAGCCCTCGTTAAACCTAGTGCCATCCCTCTGAGAGTCCTGTCTGTATCTTGTTTGTACATAGCTGTCTCCCCATTGAGATCAGGAGCCCCTGGAGAGAGGGGAATGTTTTTACCTTTCTTTGTATTCCTTGAATTTGGCATAGTACCTGATAAATAGTAATACTTAATAAGTTCTTGTTGACTTCAACAGAACAAAAAGCCAATGATTTGGCTTAAAAAACTACGATTTTGTTGATGTACGTGGTTCCTTCCCCAAGGCAGATTGTAACCTTTCCATGACAGTTACTGCGAGTTATGGCCAAAAAAAGAAAAATATCTCCACTCTATGGCCAATTCTATGATGGGTTCTATACTTTGCTAGGCTGCTCTGCATAGTCACCATGGCCAATGGCCCATGCTCAAAAACTTTCCAGCTTGGTAGAAGAACCTGACAGACCTTGCACACCAGTGGCATACCCTCTGAGAACCAAGGGTCACCTCCATGCCACGATGAGGTATCTGAGGGAGATAGGTCAATAGAGTGGAGAAAATCAGCCAAATTAGTTGTTGAGCTGCATGGCTTGTCCATTTGGTCAAAATGTTTGATCCAGTGGCTCCATGTAGACACGGTTTGTGGCTTTTGCTTGTATAATTTGACCTCTTTTGTCACTAAAATTGGATGGGTGGGAGACAGAGAATTTTTCCTGGCTCCCTGCTGATAATTATCAACTCAGGAGCTAAATCTGCAGCCTGGAAGATAATTGACTCCCAGAAGGGTCTCTGGGTCCCTGCAGCTTACTTAAAGCAGTTCACCACTGCTGATATCTTTGTAGGTATTCTTCCTTCTACTTTCATCAAAATCAAATTAACAATTGTACCAGTCCCTCCTGCGGTGATTTCTAAACATTTTTTATCATATACCTCTATCAGTAAAGAAAATTTGCCAAGTAACCCCTAATATATATTTAAATATAAACTTTATACAAATACCATTGGACTAAAATATCATATTCATTATAAAATAAATACAAAAATAGAAATCTAAAAAGATGAGGTAGAGATGAAATAAATTATTTAAAATATTAAATTTTAAAAATTAAATTATTCATGTTACTATTTATTAGCAGCACAAAAATGCTTTTTGCTCTTGGAAGCAATGTGATTGAGTCATCATTTTTTTAAAAAATCACCATGTATTTCCCAAGAGATAGGAAGGACTTGTTAATAAAAATTAACAGTAGTTAATGATTCAGTTAATTTGATCCACAAAATTAGCCAAACAGGCATTTCTCTTTATGGAAACTTTTTTTCTTCCAGATATGCAATGCAATAATTAAATAATAGGGCAAGCAACAGGACAACTTTCTTCATAGGATCTGTGCCTCTCTATTCACTCTACTCAATGCAAAATCAATGAGCAAGACTGAACTCTGATTTCAACTCAACAGAATTGTTTCAATATCAATCCATGCCTCTTTCTTTACATGTTTCTGATTAGTGGATGGTCAACTCAAGTCAATGAGAATCTAAGTGCCACTGGAGATAGAGAGAAAGGCAAACAACAAAGAAACAGAAAACTAGTCCCTGCTCACAAGGGGCTCACAGTCTAATGGGGAAGACACTGCAGAAAATGACATGCCAATAGAAAGGATATTGGAAGAGAATCTCAGACAGAAGACATGAGGGTTAAGGAGGCCTGGGAAAGGCTTCCTACAGATGGTGTAGGAAGCTGAGACTTATAGGAAGTCAGACTTGAGGGAAACCAGAAGGCAGGGTGATGAGGGAGAGTTCCAGGTATGGGACAGAGCCAGTGAAAAGGCACTGAGTTAGGAGATGGAACATCTTATGCAAGGAACAGTAAGGTGGCCAGTGTCATTGGATTATGAAATACATGGACTAACTTAAGGAGTAAGAAGATGGGAAAGGTGGGAAGGGGCCATGTTTTTAAAAGCCAAACAGAGGATTTTATATTTGATCTTGGAGGCAACAGGGAACTGCCAGAATTGATTAATTGGAAAAGAGGATGAGAAAATCAGATCTGCTTTTTATGAAGATCAATTTAACAATTGAATGGAGAATGGGCTAGAGTGGGGAGAAACTTGAGTCTGGGGAACAACTAGAAGGCTACTGCAATAGTGCAGGTGTTAGATGATATGGGCCTTCACCAGGGTAGTGGTGCTTCCAGTAGCGGTATAGAGGAAAGAAGAGGGTTGTATAGAAGAGATGTTACAGAGAGGGAAATGAGAAAGAAGAAGAAGAAGAAGAAGAAGAAGAAGAAGAAGAAGAAGAAGAAGAAGAAGAAGAAGAAGAAGAAGAAGAAGAAGAAGAAGAAGAAGAAGAAGAAGAAGAAGAAGAAGAGGAGGAGGAGGAGGAGGAGGAAGAGGGAAAAGAGGAAGAGGAGGAGAGAAGACAGGAGAGAGACAGAGAGAGAGAGAGAGAGAGAGAGAGAGAGAG
>NW_027186296.1:107673074-107740813 GCF_028583685.1 Petaurus breviceps papuanus
GAGAGAGAGAGAGAGAGAGAGAGAGAGAGAGAGGATGATAGCTAGGTTTTCAACTTGGTTGACTGGAAGGATGGTGATCAGGGCATCAGGGAAATCAGGATGAGTGGAAGGTTTTTAGGAAAAGATTAATTCAGTTTTGAATATTTCAGGTTTAAAATGCTTGTGAGACACCCAATTCAAGTTCAATAGGCAATTGGAAATGCGGGACAGGAAGTCAAGAGAGAGAGGTTAGGTCTATACAAGTAGATCTTAGAATTATCTGCATGGAGAGGGTAATTGAATCCATAGGAGCTGGCAAGATCACCAAGTCATATAGTATATAGAGAGAAGAGGACCCAGGACAGAGTCTTGGGGAACACCTATAGTTAGTGGGTGAGACCTGCTTGGCAATCCATCAAAGGACACTTAGGAATGGCCAGCTAGTTAGATAAAAGAATCAGGAGAGGGGCAGCTAGGTGGCACAGTGAATAGAGCACTGGCCCTGGAGTCAGGAGGACTTGAGTTCAAATCCGGCCTCAGACATTTAACACTCACTAGCCATGTGACCTTGGGCAAGTCACTTAACCCCAATTGCCCTGCCCTCCCCCCTCTAAAAAATAAAAAAAAAGAAAGGAAAAGATTTAAGATGAAAACTGCTTTGTTACTTATGGAGCAGGCATTTCAAAGAGCATAGTGGAGTTAGTGAATAGCTTTACAATAAGATGTTGGGTGGGTGGGTGGGTGGCAGCATTATTTCAAAGGAGCATGAATAAAGGAGCAGTAAGTCACAGGATGGAGAATGGGCTTGAACAATCACATCCGAGGTTCAGTAACACTGGACTGGGGAGGGTGGGTGGGACTATGTTAATCATTGAGGAATGAGTTCTGGTAAGTTACCATTTTCTGTAGGGACTCAACCTCAAAGTGTAGTTGTCCCAAGGTGCCCAGTTGTGTGTAGCTGGAAAGAGAAAAGGGGTGTCCTTACTGGATCAAAGTCTGTGGAGCTGTAGGAGACAAGAGAGGGTTCTTGGAGGACAACAGAATGTATACTTAGGGAGCCTAGGATATGTAGTATCTTATTTTAGTGCAGTGCTTGGCACACAATAAGTGCTTATTAAATGTTTGCTAATTGATATTCGTGTTTGGATTTTCTATTACTGTTTTTGTAGGTGTATGAGTAATGGCAAGAAGGTAAATTTGACAAGTGCAGAAAGGGTAGGAATGTCTAATAAGATTGTAAAGATAGATGGAGGTAAGATTGTGAAGGGCTTTAAATGTCAAACAGAAAAATCTGAAAAAATCACTTTGGCAGCTGTGTGGAAGATGGACTGGAGTGGTGGGATACCTGAGACAGAGTGATCAATTATTACAATAATCCAGAACAAAGGATCTGGGCTAGGTAGTGGCTGTTTGAGAGAAGGGGACAGATGTGAAATATTCTGGAGAGCAGCAAGGTTTGGCTGCTGCTTGGATGTTCCGGTTGAGTGAAAGTAGGGAGTTGAGAATGACCCCCAATTTGTGAACCTCAGTGTCTAGAAGGATGATGGTCATTTAGACAAAAAGAGCAAAATTGGAATAGGGGTGAGTTTGGGGGTGGAGAGGAGAGAATTTAATGAGATCTGTGATTCAGGGTGCAATCCATCCATGCCTGCTCATCTTGTGATACTTACTCTGTCCTACCCAAATGGAAGGGGGGAAGGCAGGATTCTGACATGGAAGCTTTGTGCTATGATTCATTGAAGGTTACTGTGAGAGCAGAGCTGATTTAAGGTGTGTGTGTTGCAGCCAGGAAGTAACCTGGGGGGCAAAAAGTGATTTGGCGGTTAGGATGGGGGAGGGAATTTCTCAGTGGTACCTTAACAGCTACTATTGTGAGTGACTAGGTTGAGTTTAGAGTATGTGTCCTGGGGTGCTATAAAAGCTGATGGAAAAAGGGGAGGAGATTGGGAGCTTTCTCAGAAATAGGAGGGAGTGTAGTGAGACTAAAATGGGTGAAGGCTAAGTATGATTGGGTTAGAGACAAGTCTCACAACTGACAATCACTAGGGAATATGACACATATTCCCATTCTCTGATTGGTTGATCACAAAAGCCTTGTAGTCATACTATGTCCTCCTGGGGGACCTAGACCCCCATTGCAGAGGCTACCCCACTTCTATCATCAAGGTGCTGTCCAAGGTTCTGGGTAGTTATTCACTCCTCCATCAATCCTACCAACAATGCAATGGGGGAGGGAAAAATCAATCTGCTGGATATTTTGCACTAGTCTGACAGCTCTATGAATTTGCCTGATCCCAAATTATGGATGTTTTGGTGTCTGTGTGGAGGATTTCCAGTACAAAAAGTGTAAATGCAAAAAATATTATCCAGGAAAGGCAGAATCAAAAAGGAAGGGGAATTGTTCATGGAATATCAGACAATTAGCTTGAGTGCTGCACTGGTCCCCACAGGATGTCCAAAGACACAGAAGAAAGACTCCAAAATATTGGGTAAACCTATGCTGAAGGATCTTGGGGACAAGGACAAGGACAAGAATGCAGAGGATAATAAGGTGTGGATGAAAGGTTTGGTTCAGGTGTGCTGAGCTAAAGTATGCCTCTTTGCACCTTCCACCCACTGAGCCTAAGATTTGCTCACTGGGGCCAAGCAGAACAAGTCTCATCATTGTTCCACAGATACCTGGAAGGAACACAACAACTATATTTAAGTATTCACTTCTCCAGGCTAAACATTCCTGGTTCATTCAACCGATCCTCAGATAGGCTCTTGACTAAAGGTCATTAATCTGATTTTTCAGGGTGATCATGATCTCCAGGTACTTTACCATTTTGGTCGCTCTTTTCTGGATGCTCTCCAACTTCTCTTTTTTTTTTTAAGCAATTGGGGTTAAGTAACTTGCTCAAGGTTACACGGCCAGTTATTTCTGGGTGTGGTGCTAAGTATCCGAGCCAGGATTTGATCCCCAGGTCATCCCGACACTGGAGCTGGTGCTCTTACTCGCTGAGCCACCTGGCTGCCCCTTGCTCTCCAACTTCTTAATGTTCTTTCTAAAATGTGGCACCCAGTATTACAAGGGCAATACAATTGATGTGATGTGACTAGGACAGGATACAATATGACTAGCATTTTCACCCTCACCCACCCACCTCATCCACTGAATTAAAAAATTTTTTTTTGCTTAATAAAATGTCTATTGCATTTATTTCAATTTCAGAGTTCCAAGTTGAAACTTTGAGTATATCATTTGACTGGGTTTTAAAATTTTTTACTTATTTTATTTTTAATTTATGAATTAAAACAAGTATTTCCATAGCATAGTAGAATTTTTAAAAAGATGATTGCACATGAAACTGCAAATCTATTATGGACAATTGCTATTCCTTTTAAATATGTAATAATAATGTAATATTTCCCCCTATTTTTCTTTCCCTTTTCCCCCTACCCTACCCTAGAGATGGCTACCATTAGACACAAATGTGTGTGCATATATATATATATATATACACATACACACATACATACAAACAATCATTCCATACATACTTCTATTTATCAGTTCTTTCTCTGGATGCAGATAACATCTTCCTTCCTAGGCCCTTTGTAGTTAATTTGGATATTTATAAAGTCAAAATGACTTACTTAAAGGTTGTTCTTAAAACAATACTGCTGTGACTGTATACAATATTCTCTTGGTTCTGCTCATTTTTTGCACCTTCTACTCAGAGCAGAAGCAGCACAATAGTATTCCTGTGCATCCATATACCCATAATGTATTCCATCATTCCCTATTTGATGGGTAACTTCTTATCTTCCAGGTCTTCCAGAGAATGTCGTTCAATCAGTGTAAATCCAACACTGGTTCTGGAAAAACATATTTTCAACCTTGCTAGTGTAAAGCACAGTGGTGTACATATGGACAGTGATTCACTGTGTAAATGGAGAAAGACCACTTTATGCTGTCACCACCATCCCAGCCTGAAATGTTCTCCCTTCTCCTAAATACCTATTAAAATCCTACTCAACTTAAATATATCTATATATATGATATACATATATATATAAATTTTGAAATTAACAAACACCAAATAAAACAGACATTTCCATATACCAAGCAGAACTTAAAAAAAGAACTGTATATGAAATTGCAAATCTCCTACATACAGCTTTCTTTTACTTTTAAATATATAAGACATTCAACATATCACTTTCAAAGGTGTCTTTCTTGTCCATCTTTCCTTCTGGAGCTTCCTTCTGTGTGTTTGTTTAAAAAAAAGTTTCAGTGATCTCTTCTTTATTTCTTTTTTTTTTGAGAGGAGGAACAGCCTATCATTAACTCCCCTCTCCTTTTCCCCATCCTCCTCCAAATTGGGAAAAAACAAAATCCTTTTGACAGTATCCATAGTTAAGCAAGACAAATTCCCACATCTGAAATACATGTCTAAGAAGCATTAGTGCAGTTTTAAGCTTTAATAACTTCAGAAGTATAAATTCTACAAACCTACCAAAGGTATCATTTGAAAGTTTAATTATTATTTAAATTTCTTTTATAATTATTTGGCAATTGCAATAATTTTTGCATTTTAATTTTAACCAAATGGGGTACCCTGCAATTATGCATTGTATGGACAATGGTTTCCAATGACACTTTCTCAGATCAGTGGATTGGTAAAGGACTTTGCCTTGGTTGGCCACCTTAGTCCCCTGATCTATCTCCATTAGTGTTCTGTTTTCTATATGTGTGCTTTATTGTCTATATATATGCTAAATGTAGCATTTATATTTCCAAAATTATTAAGGCTTAAAACTTCACTAAGATTTTTGGGACACCCTACATTTGTCATATCCTTCATAATTTAAGTCCATCATCTTTCTGTCAGGAGGAACTACCCAACTTTCAGAGCCTAAATCAAGTCCCATTGCTTCATTCCATAATGGTTCTTCTTCGTCAACTTCCTGTTTGGATGTAGTTTTAATCAGATGATTTCTAAGATCCATTCCAAAGCTGATATCTTGTAATTCTGTGACTTCTTACCAGCTATGATACACACCACATAATTAAATTATTAATTGCACATTATCTTTGATCCTTCTTGTGGATCAAGTCTTCTCTGTGAAGCTAGATTATGAACTCCTTGAAGCCAAGGACCACCTGTTTTGGTTACCCTTTTAGCACATGTCTTGCACATATTAGGTCTTCAACAAATATGGGATTATCCTGTTTCTATATACTCTGGAAAAATTGAATAATGGACATCAAACTCAAATAAAAATGGAGCCCACTAAATCATACTGAAGGAACCCTAGCAGACCACACATGGACTTGGAAAACAATGTATCAGCATTATCTTTGTTCTATTGTATTTTTATTTATTTTGTTAATTATTTCCCTATTCTATTTTAATCTGGTTCCTCCCCACTAGGCAGCATTGGGGAGGTGTTTGGCATGTCTGGGTCTGTGTAGTTGGGAGCTTGCACTTGTGGTAGAAGTCCTTCCTAAAGAAGTCCTTCCTCGGTGGCAAAAGCATTGGGTTTAGATTCCGAACAGCTGGGTCTAAGTCCCATCTCTGTTATTTGCTACCTATATGACCATGGACATGTTATTTATTTGGGCCTAATCTTCCTGTTCTGCAAATAAAGCAGTTTGTCTCAATGACCTTGGAGGTCTCTTCAAGCTCTAAGCTGACATTTCTGTGCTTCTGTGCCTCCTCTCCTGTGCAAGGCCCTCGGGTGGTGGCGGGGAGGTAGCATGTAGCTACTCTGTTCCATTGCTTATTTAGGAGGTCACAGCCAGGTGTGCTCTGCTGGGCTTGCTTCCAGGAGTGGAGTCGGGGCTGCTGCTCCTTGCTATGGCACCAGCAATGCTCTTTCTACCTACGAGCCAGAGCCTGTCAGGGTGGTCGGCTCCAGGAGAGAGTATGGAAAGAAGGGAGGTGGAAGCGGCTTCCTCCTGATGCTTAGAGGATGGAGCATATAATTCAAGATAATTATACTGCAATCTTCATCCCAAAGGATCTTCATAAACCATGTGCTGTGCACGGAGGGAACAGTCATTGAGACGCAGCTGTCCTAATAAATTGATGTAGTATATACTTCTCCACCAATGTTCCCTCCCACAGATGAGTCTCTTTTGTGAAAAATTACTACTCTTACAGCATTATTGTTTCTAGAACCACAGGCATGTACCTGATACTTTAGAATGGAGATCAACTACCAGGGGATGCATACTGGCTTGGCCCCAGAGTTCCAGTGATCCAAATTCCATTCTCCCTATTTATTTTTTTGTTTTCAGTAACTGGTTCATTCATTTTTTTTTTCAGCAAACCTCCAATAAGCACTAATTATATATGGTGCACTTTGCATTGGTTTCAAATATTTTTTTCTCTCTCCCTCATATAATTAGCTTAACCAAGTCCCTCAGTGGGATACATCCAGTGGTCTACCTACTTGAGAAATATAGGCCATAAGAATGATGACTACCATCTATATAAGGTTTGCATTTACATTCACAAAGGGCTTTATAAATATCTGATTTTATTCTCACAACAACCCGGGGAGACAAGTACTATTATCATCCCCATTTACAGATGGGGAAACTGAGGTACAGAGAAGCTGAATTACTTGTCTGAGGTCACACAGCTAGTAAGTATCTGAGGCCAGATTTTAAATCAGGACTTCCTAATTCCAAATCCAGTGCTCTATCCTCATACTATCTGGTTGCCTTTCTAGTCTACTTGGCCCAAGGCTGCCATTTACAAAGGAGTTCGTTTCTGGTAAAGTCCTGGATATAGGGCCCCACCTTACTTTAGCTGCCTTACTTTCACAACTCCCCTACACAGCTTTCTCATTTCAAGCTGTCTATTTGCCCTCTGCCTTCTGAGAAGGGCATGTGCCTTCTTATATCTTTGCTCATGAAGTTTTCTCTGAATTCTCGACTTTTATTTAACTCATAGTGCTTATTGCTTATGCTACTAATTTGTCACTTTTCATATATTACCTAGTAATAGCTTTTGTATTGATAGCTTATAATACTATTTAAGGAAGAAAACAACTCGATGAAGAATGCCTATCGCCCATTTAATCGGGCAGTCTACTGTTTAAGTCCATCAATACCTAAATCTTTCATAGATCAATAACCTGTGTGCAGAATTATATTGTCAATTAAAAATGAAATGCATTTGTTAAGCATTTACTACGTGCTAGACACTATGCAAAACTTCAGTGATACAAATATCCAAAGCAAGGCAGCTCCTACCCTCAAAATCCTTCCCATTCTCATCGGGGAAGACAGCATGTATGGGGCCTAGGTTTTGGTATGGAATGTCAGAGAGACCATGACTATAAAAATATGGCAATTGATCAATACCCTTCCCAAACATGGTAGTATTGATTTGATTATTGTTCCTAGGTATAGAGATGGTGGAAAGTCACAGGAGTAGGTGTTTGGATACATGCATGATGGCATGATATGAAGATGAGGGACAGCAACAGCCCGTGTCAGTCCAGATATGGTGAACAGTCACCATTAAGATGTCTAGGACCCTTGGGGAGTAATAGAATAGCTGGATTTCATTAGATAAATTGCATCTTGCAATTTATGCAAAATGTCTCAAACTTTTTATTGATTCAAAAAAATCTTTTAAACAACATCTTCCCTAAGGTTCTATGTGACTACAAATCCTAGAACACCATGATTGATGTCTAAAGAAGCAATCTCTAATCTCTAGGTGAGCCAAAGGATAATGGAGAAATACATGGTAGCTATAAGTAGGTATTGATTCTTTAAAAATGATTATTTGTACTTAGGAAATGATATGAAAAACATCATCCATGAAATGTATGATTAGAAAAGGAGGTGGACTGGTCACGAGGTGAGAACAAGGAATAACAGGTGGAGAGCTTAACAACAAAATGATGTCAGACCTAGAAGAAGTCCTTGAGAATGTTGGGTAGATCTTTTGTGCAGGATTGTGCAAGAAGAACCAGGATGAATTGAGGATGCGTTGAATCTTTGGCATCAAAGGGAAGGGGTACAAGACTCAATGAGATCACAAATCCATTGATGAATTGTTTACCTGTTAACATATTTATTCTTGTCTCTCAAATTAAATTGTTAGCTGTTCAAGGAAAGAGTTAGCTATTCATTATTTGGTGAATGAATTATATAACTTCTGTACCTTCTTCCTTACTGGCAATTATATGGATGCTCTAGCTAGAGATTACTAAGCAGTCTCTAAGAAGCCTTTCACCTTGCTGATGTGTCCTAACCAAAAAACATCCCTACCAGCCATATCTTCGAATCTAGGAGCTCTGGGCTCTGAGGCCGGCCCATGAGAATACTTTTCATGTTTAAAGAAACGACCTTGGTTGACCTTCATTAGGGCCTCATACTTTTAAGTTCATCTGCATTCATTTCTTTGTTTTTTCTTTGGAAAAAGCATTTGAAGAATAAGTGTGTGTGTGTGTGTGTGTGTGTGTGTGTTTAGAAGTTGATAGAAGAGTCACCTGCAGGGACTGGAATTGGACCCATCACCACTACAGGCTTTAATAATAGTTTTAAGATAAAAATTTAAAAAATAGTTTCCCAAAGTTTGTGTCTACAAAGTTGATGGCAGTATAGCTTCAGTCATAATTATTGGTCTGCATTCATCATGGTCCTAAGAGACTTGAATGTTTTACTCACTTGTATCACAGTTTTAGGCAGAGGGATCATTAGGATTGTTTTTGAATTAAACTTGTGGTTAAATGGACAACAGACTTGTTTTGCTCCAAGCTCCAAGATACAACCTGATGGTCAATAAATGCTCTCAAACAACTTTCAGAAAAAAACCAGAAGAACCAAGAGCATAAGTCTAAGTATGACTTGGGTTCTAGCGCCAGTTTTGCCTCTAGCTAGCTAGATGGCCTTGGGCAAGTCATACCCTTCTTTCATTCAACAAACATTTATTAAGCATCTACTGTGTGCCAGTTGTTGTGCTAGTCATTTGGGGTGTAAAGACCAAAATGAAAGAGTTCTTATAACCAAAGAGCTTCTATTGGATTGAATATACCATTTCTCTGAGCCTCAGTTTCCTTACCTGTAAAATGAAGCAATTGTATTAAATGACCTCAAGCATCTCTTCCTGTTCTAACATTGTATGATTCTATGTCTCTTAATGACAAAAGCAACTTCAAAAATAGAAGACACAAAAAAGATAAGACAGCTTTAAGGGCAAAGTCAGTTCCATGACTATAGAGCCCCAACTATTGGCCAGGGCTAGACCAATGGAGAACAAGCTAAGGTGAGAAGAAAATTCCCCAGATCGTTCAGCTTTCTAACCATCTCCATTTTTAGTGGAGACAGGGATGAGTAGGGGGAGGAGAATTACAAGTAAAAACTGAAAAAACCAACTGTAGGTTGGTTAAGGTAACCACAGAATCATAGTATGTTTAAGCAGGAAGTAATTTATAACTCAGCTAGGACAAATCCTTCCTTTTTACCAAGAAGAATGCTGAAGTCTGGGAAGATGGACTAACTTACTCAAGGTCACCCAGCTAATAAACATCCAAACCGGAATTTGAACTCAGATCCTACTCCACACCTGCTCAGAAAAAGAGATTCCACATTTCCCTTCTCCTGCTTGCTTGGCATTTGTAGATCTGGCTGGTGTCTTAATCCAGTTACACTGATAGGAAAAAAAATGTCAGGGGAAAAAGTTATTTCTTCCTTGTTAATTTTGGTTTCCATCCCGCACGAAGGATGATTTTCTTCTACTTCTCTCTCTCCCTATGAAAAGTTCTATAATCAATAGCAAATTATTTTAAATGACTGTTGATGGCCACAGACAGCTGCAAGAATACAAGTGAAAATAAACTGGGGAAGGGCAGGCTGCCCAGTTCATGGAGAGGGCAGCGAGGATATAATGCAGCAAGCCTTTGACATTTCAGGATACACATGCTGAAAGACTTACCCTGGCTGGCCTGCTACAAATCTCCTAGTAATTCATTAAGGGGGAAACACTCCTTGAAACTTCTCACTCCTATTTTAACACCCTTTGTCTTTAAACTTCCAAACTCTGTGGGTTCATTCCTGTGTCAAGTGAGCCTTCGTCTGCCTCTGCAAACCAGTTTTTCATTCTTGATAGAACACACTGTTTCGCTTGAATGGAAAGATTAAACTAATGCTTTTCCTTTAAGTATTTTAACAGTCTGTGGAGTTTTCCAAGATCCTGGGATCACAAGAGGGATATATGATCAATGAGAAGGAGAAAATAATGTCAAAAATAGGATGACTGATGATTTAAACAGCGATGATGAATTGCCTTGGTAGGAAAGCCTCGTATATAAACACGGCATCAAGCTAGTGACTGGCCAAATTTCTTCAAACTATCTGTGAAGTTGTTATGAATGTTTAAATTAGGTATAAGCAGAGGAGGGCTCCTTTCTCCATCTTTCTCCTGAACTTTAAGCTTGAAGGGACATTAGAGACGTTTCCTCTCCCCCAGTCCCCTGCCATTTTTTAACAGAGGAACCCAAACTTATTTTTCAGAAAGAGTAAGGAGCTAGCCAAAGCTCCTGCAGCCTGTTGGTGGCCCATCCCAGGGCTAGAATCAATCATTCAACAAGCATTTATTAGACTCCCACTCTATGCCAGGTAATGCTTTAGACCCTGGAGATGCAAATACAAAGAAAAACAGTCTTTGCTCTGAGCACCGTGCTTTTGCCTCTCTGTACAATAAACTGGGGCCAGTTTGTAGAGATTTTTGAATGCCTGTTAGAGAAGTTTAGATTTGATCTTCTAGGCAATAGGGAGCCCTGGAAGGTTTTGGAGGAGCATGTGCATATACCAATTAAGAGCAGTGCATGAAGAATATGAATCTGGAAGTGTAATGTAGGATGAATTGCGGAGGGGCAGAAGCTGGAGGAAGGGAGACTTGCGAGGTTGTTATAAAATGAGGACTGTAGATAAGACACTGAATTTTTCATTGTAAGTCACTAAATTGGCTTTCTAGTTTAAAAAAGAATACTAATAACTGGTATATATATTTACATATGTATTATGTTTTATGGTTTTATAAAAAGTTTTTGTGATGTTTACAAGGTTTTCCAAGATGTCTTCCAGCAGAGCCTGAATGGAGAATTAGTTGTCAGGGCTTTGGGAAAGGGGATTCTTGGTCAGCAATGAGTTGGTCTCTGACGTCTCTTTCAAATCTGAGATCCTGTGGTCAACTGTGTGACATAGGCAGGGCAAGTATTATTATCCCTATGTTTACAGATGACAAAAGAGATTGCTATTTGTCCAAGGTCACACAGTGATGAAATGGCAGGATTCAAATCCCAAATCGGTTCCTAGTGGACTGAGTCAGTTTTCCCAAGGTCCTCTCACCTCAGGAAAAGCTGAAACTAGAGCCCAGAAAATGAAGCCCCTTCCTGGCCCTAGGCTTACCTCTTCCTCTGACCCTCCTGGAAGGTGCAGACAAGCCTTAGGCAGTCAGATTCATCTAGCCCTTAGCTCTTCAAAGCCTGCCCACACCTTTTCCTAAAAACTACTCTGTGGTTTCATCTACATTCATAACTGTTATTGTGAATAGGTGGGATGACCTAGCTGTCAGAGCAAATCAGCAAGAGAAATATTGTGATCTTTCCTTGACATATTTCTGGCTGGGACTTCCTGTTTTCCTAACAGCTTTATAAAGATAAAAAAAAATTGAGGTCAAGGTAATAGAACAGAATCATTTATCACCTGAATTCTGTTTTTTTTTCTCCTTTATGATCTGATTAAAAAACAACTATTAGGAACATGATGATCTTATGAGGAGAAAAAAGAGATGCCTGTCTATGTGCTGGGAGTTGGTGAGTGGTTTCCACTGCTGCATAGACCCAGAGTTCCAGGGCATATTTACATTTAATGGGAAGAGGAATCCATGTGTTCCTCCCTGCTGTGGTCTGAGAGTCCAGCACAAAAGTTAATGTGACATTGTGTTGCATTGAGAGAGATCCAGCTCCCAGGAATAAGGAGGTGACTGGGTGACCATCCTGCTGTACTCTGCCCTATCAGACCCTATCAGGGCTATTATCTTAGGTCAGAGAGCCACAGTTTAAGAAGAATGCTAATAAGCTGAAGAGGGAATGGAAGACAGCTAGGGGGGTGAAGAGCCTTGATTCCATGGTATATAAGGAAACTTGGGATGTTTAACCTAAAGCAGAGAATTCTTGGGATAGACTCTAAGTAACTGAAGGGCTATCATGGGAAGGGGGTTTAAATTTGTTTTGTCCAACTCTGGAGGACAGCAATGGGTAGATGTTGCAAGGAAGCAAAAATAGGTTTGATGTCAGGAAAAACATATTTGTATTATCTATCTACAAAAACACACATATGTACATACACATACATGCTTATGTGTGTACATGCATGCACACCACACTGGTTGTGTGATTCTTGGCAAGTCCCTCAACCTCTCAGAGCTCTATGAAACTCTCTGAGATTATAAACTATAAAGCAGATGGACATTTACATTGGTAAAAGGAGTTTCCTTCCTCCATTTCCAATACTGACTCAAGTATAGAAAAGTCCTGGTGAGGAAATGCCTTCTCCCCATGTAGATCGACATTTACTCTGAAGTTTATAATCTCAGCTCTGAGAGGTTGGTGGACATGTGCAGAGTTACATAGCTAGTATGCATCCAAGTGGGGATTTGAATTCAGGTCTTATTGACTCTGAGACCAACTCTCTGAGAGCTGCCCAAAGTAGAATGGTCTCCCTCTGGAAGTTGTATGTTCCCTCTCACTAGAGGTCTTCAAGTGAAAGCTAGGCAATCACCCTTGGGTGTGTTGTAGAAATTACTTTTCAGATATCAGTTGGACTGGGTGGATCTCCAAGGGTCCCTCCAAACTCCAAAACTCTTCCATTCTGAACTCAAGGAACTAGTGATGTGAGTTGCATTAGAAAGAATAAAGGATTTTAGGGATCAGGTGACCTGTGCTAACCCCTGAGGAACCATTTACTAGCATTATGACCTCAGACAAGCCATTCAACCTTTATTGAATGACTTGTTTCTTCATGTTTAAAACAGCAATCATACTTGCCAATCTGCTGCCTAAAGTTGTAAGGATTAGTTAACATAACATGTAAAGTGCTTTTTAACCATGACATTCTGTGTTAACATGAACTGTTACAACCATCACTGCTACTCAGGATAAGAGGGATGAATGGCCTTGTCTCTCAGCTGGATCTGATCAACTCCATGAAGTGTCCTATGCTTAGGCCTGCTTAAAGTGTGACATTAATACATTCACTTAAGTGTTATCTTCTTGGCAAAAAGTACTATGCCCTAGTTCTATGACCCTATTATAAGAAAAGGGGCATTATGCCAGAGCATGGGCAACAGCAGGACAAAGAGACCAAAAGAGATGCTAAAAGTGGGGGCACAAGACTCACCAAAAACCAAAGGCTCTGGGTTAGATTGAGTAAGCAGCAGATATCAAAAATATAAAAATACTGGGGACCTGGGATATCTAAAGTCCAAATGAATAGGCAGCAACCAGGACACTGGAAGGAATGAGACATCAGGAAAAGAGAAGACAGAAACAACAGGGCACCAAGAACAGAGAACCTTAATGCCAAGGTAATTGAGTGTCATGGTGCCCAGTTACCTTTTTCTTCCTTTCATCTGAATGAGAACTAATCTAAAGTGAGCTTGGTTCAAAGCCTTCCTGGTGACATTCATTTCAATTAGTTGTACGGTTGGGTAGTAAGTCATAAACCTACTAATTATTAATTTTTTTTATTTTTATTTTTGATTTTTAAAAATAAAAATTAATTAAAATTTTTAATTACTAAAATTGTACAGTTAGAAACAGGCAGAAATATTTCTTAACTATGGCACCTTGAGTTTGTAATGTTGGTCTCAGAGTCTCAAACTAATCATGGAGCATCTGAATTATCCTTACTGCTCACAGAGCAAGTTAGATGCTAGGGTGGGACCATTTCTTTCACAACCAGATATTCTTTCCTAACCCAAAATTTATCTCTATTATATCTGATTGGAGTCCCAATAGGGACACACTTGAACTTCCATTGGAACTAAAGAGTTCTTTACCTCAAGAAGTTCTGGATATCTTCTTTGGGACATCAGTTTGCTTTATAATTTTACTTTGTAATTTCAGCCCAAATGGAGATTCCTGGCCCTCTATTACTTCATGATAAGATGGGAGTTTCCAAATGAGTCTTGGTGAACTTAACTGATGAGAATCTCACTAGAGTAGAACCAAGGTTGCTCTCAGAGTTTCTGGTGTGGTGCAGAATAGATGGAGAGTTGCTGGGGGGAAATACTTTCTACTTCTTGCCAACAGTAGAGAAACCAATTGTCATATGAAGAAAGGACTGTCATAGAATCATTAAGTCATAGCTGCAGAGCTGGAAAGGACCTTAGAAACCAACATCTTAGAAGCTCAACATCTTCATTTTAGAGATGAAGAAACTGAGGCCCAGAGATGTTCCATGATTTGCCCAGTATCCCATAGCTAGCATGTGGCAGAACTGGGATTGGAACCAAAGTCCTCTGATTCCAATTCTAGAGCCATTCCCATCAAACCATGCTTATTCCCTTACTTCCTCTGGCTCTGAAACATTTGGGCAGCACATATGGAGGACTTACATAGGAGGTCACTCCATTACATTAAATGAATGCTCTTAAAAGAGCACAAAATCATTTGGATGAAATGAAATGAAAACAAAATTCTCACTTTCTTTGGTTGTTGGAAACAAGACTAGATTCAATTGAGCAATTTGGGGTAGTAGGGAAAGTTAGGAGACATGGGCTCAGGTCCTGATTCTACCACTTAATGACCAGGGGCAAGTCTTCTCCAAGACTCAGTTACCTCATCTGTAAAATGGAGATAAAGGGTATTTGCACTATCTCCCTCCCAGGGTTGTGGTGAAGAAAGCATTTTGTAAACTCTGAGGTGAGAGAAAGTCTGTGGCACAGTAGAGAGAGAACCTGCCCAGTCTCACAGTCCTGAATCACAGTCCTGCTTCTGGCATATATTGGTCAGTATGACTTTCAGCCAACATACTTCATCTCTTAGGCCCCCAAGCAACAATCTGAGACTAAATTGCAGAGTAGAAGTAGATCTGCATTGGTAAAGGAAGGTTTCTTCCTGTGAGTCCCTTATGCCAAAAAAATCACAGATCCATTAAAAAAAAGTGTTACTTTATATAACTGATTATTATTGTCAACAGCAAGTTGTAGTCTATGGGTATGATCACTTTGGAGGGACATGGACTCAAGTGTAGGGAGCTGATCTGAAACAAGAAGAGGCATCCATCAGCCTGCTACACTTTAATATGCTTGTCTTGACCTAGGGTAGCTGTCCAGGTCTGTTTCCTTCCAGCCCCTTCTAGGTCTAATAGTACCCACCGTAGGCTCCTAGTCTCACTTAATAAGGATAATAAGAATGAGCAAAGTAGGTAATTAAGGTAAGGAAAACCCCCTTTCTCTGCACCCACCCTTAAATCACAAGGAGCCCTATACCTCCGATTACTGATGAGGACCAGGATTAGCTTATCGTCTACTCAGGTCCTGTTATCTGCCCAAGGAATTTCATACAGTGTTCACTCATTCATTCAAGAGTGAAAGCACCAGTGAAAGGTTTTTGAGTAGGGCTGGGAAGTGACAACAGGATCATTATTTTGTTTGCTATGTAGAAGATAGATTGGAGAGAGGGAAGACAGTACAGGTAAGAAAGTCAGTGAAGAGGATGGGGCCAAGAGAACCTCAACCAGGGCTCTGATCATGTAAGGTGAAAAGAGAAAATGAAAGCAAGCAATATGGTGGCCCTGGAAGCACAGGATTGAGCGATTGATGGGGGGATTGGAAGATAGAGAAGAATGAATGATGGCTTCAAGGTTTGGGGCCTATGTGGTTTCAAAAAATGGCTGTCAGACATAGGGAAGTTAAGAATGGGGGGTGTTGCCGGGAACAGTAGGATAATGAGTCTGAGTTAGTTTGCTGGTGGGACACTTATCACCGTAACTACCTACAATTGTAAAGTAGGAGTTGGTATTATTCCCAAGGTGTTTTCTAAGAGGCCGCCCCTTTGTGTGTCATATGCTACTTAAACCCTAAATTTCTAACCCATTTTCTTTGTTGATAAACTGTACCTTTCCCTTCCCTGCCTGGTTAAATACTGTTTCGTTCTCAGCTATCATTAAATTTGGGGAGTTGTTCATCCCTTGCCACCCACATGCCTTCTCTCCACCCCTTGCTGGCTCCATGTCTGTCTTGTGTTAGTGTCAGACTAAATACCCAAAGTGACACGTAGAGTCTGGGCTGGAGGATTGGGCTGGGTGCCCTCGCATTTCATAGGCTTTTTTTTTGTACTAGGCACAAAAAGTCATTCCTTTGAGTGAGAAAGCAATGGTACAGACACTCTGCATTTTCATCTGAGCTGGAAATGTGCCCTTCTCCTTTGTAAATGTTGGCATTCATTTCTGGAAAACTAGGGAGGCTGCATTTCCATGGGCAAAATAAAACTGCTTTGACTCTCACTCCTATTACTCATGGAGATGGGGCCAGAAACAAATTAATTGTTTTTTTAGGATAATAGTCATAGGCAACTTTGGAATCAAAAGACTCAAGTCCAAGCCTCAGTTCTACATTTAGTAACTGTGTGATATTAGGTCTTTCTAGGCCTATGTCTCCTCATCTATAAAATCAGAGCATTGGACTAGATGGCTTATAAGGTTCTTCTCTAGTTTCAAGGGGTAGTGAGGTAGCACAGTGGATAGGCCACTGGGCCCAGAGTTAGAAAGACCCGATTTCAAATTCAGCTTCAGATACTAGCTGTGTGACCCTGGGCCAGTCACTTAATCTTTTGTCTCCCTCAATTCCCTCAATTTAAATAGGGATTATAATGGCACCTACCTCCTAGGACTGTTGTGAAGACCAAATGAAATTATTTGTAAAGCCCTTAGCACAGCTTCTGGCACATGGTATGGGCTATAGAAATGCTTTTATCTTTCCTTCCTTCTCTCTTTTCCTTCCTTCCTTCCCCCCTCTCTCTTTTCTATCCTTCCTTCCTTCCATCCTTCCTTCTTTCTTTCTTTTCTTCCTCCCTCTCTTTTCCATCCTTCTTTCCTTCTTTCCTTCCTTCCTCCCTCTCTCTTTTCTATCCTTCCTTCCTTCCATCCTTCCTTTTTTCTTTTCTTTCTTCCTCCCTCTCTTTTCCATCCTTTCTTCCTTCCTTCCCTCACAGTCTATGACCCTTCTAAAAGGTACATACATACCACTGAAATGAAGCATTATTAGACCCATTTTGCTGATACGAAAGTTAGGTAGATAGCCCAGCAGAATTAAGACTTGAAATCAAGTCTTTTGTATCAGTAGAGACAGTTTTATTTACATTGATTAAATCAGGGTTCTTAAGTCCAGTTAGCTCTGAATTTGTAGAGGAGAGAGAACAAGGACTCTTTTCATTGTCATTAGAAAGCACTTCATTCCTATAATTCCTATAACAATTCCTCCATGTCTGACTGCCATGCTAATAGTCTCCTTTATATAAAAGACTGAGGGTTTTTTTTGGCAGGAGGGTTATGCATCTGGAGGATGAACTGCTAGATTTATAGCCTAGAAATCCTGGGTTCAAATTCTATTTTTGATACTACCTCTCTGACTCTGGGAGTTGTCACTTAACTACTCAATTTCTTTATCTCTAAAATGTGTGTGTGTGTGTGTGTGTGTGTGTGTGTGTGTGTGTGTAATTGATGGCCTCCAAAATTTCCTTCTAGCTCCTAATCTCTGGTTCTGATTTCATTAGTGTAGAAAAAAATTCCCTTTACTGAGACATATTGACAAATTATATACAACTTCATAGGTTTATAGATTTAGGGCTGGGAGGGAGCTTGAAGGTCATCATGTCTAATCCCTTCATTTTAGAAATTAAACTGATGTCAAGAAAGGTTAAGTGACTTGCCTGAGGTCACACAGTTAGGGTCTAAGGTCAAATTTGAATTCAGGTGCTTCCTGATTATACATCTAGTTTTCTGGACCCTGTTCCACCTGGCTGTCTTACCTCTTAGAGACTTCTCTGAGCACTGAAAATTTAAGTGATTCGTCCAGTCATATTAGAGGCAAGGCTTAAACCTGACTATCCTGACTCCATGGGCTGCCCTCCCTCCATTACTTCTCACTATTTCTCAGAGACTGATTATTTTCCTGTTCTAATCCCAGAGACTCTACAAGGATGAAGCAACTTGCCAAACTGAAAAGAAAAGAAAACATTTTTTTTTAGTGGTTTAAATCTTAGTTCTTAATATTTATTTGCTAAAATGTTTTAGTTTAAATTTTTTTTTCAAATGCCAATTAGAGGCAGTGGGAAATGCTAGAAAGGGCACTAGACTGGGTGTTGGGTCACCTTCTGCTTTTAACTTATTAACTGCCTGAGACTTAAGTTGTCTTAACTATAAAATGGAAAGGTTGAACTAGTCCTTTCCATCTGTCTATAGAGTTCTACACTCTAAGGCTGCCTTTGGTTTTAACCCTTCACATTCTAAGGTTTCATATAGGTCCAAGATTTGATATTTTAACATTTTAGTTTCTAAGGCTGCCTCCAGTTCTGATATTTTAAGTTCTGATGTTCTCTATTCTAAGAGTATTTCCTGCTCTAATAGTCTATGTTCTAAAGTAGCTTCCAGCCCTAACTTCTCTTTTAATGGCTCTGTGTTCTAAGGCTATTCCCAGGTCTAATGTTCTACGTTCTAAAGTTCTAGGGCCTAAGGGTACTTCTAACTCTAATGTTCTGTTTTCTGTAGTCCCTGCATTCCAGTGTTCTGGGTTCTAAGGCTACTTTCAGCTCTGACATCCTATATTCTAAGGACCTTTCCAGTGTTTCTAAATGAAGGGATGTTCCATTGCATTGGGAATGACAAGTGAAGGAGTGTGAAGTAGTGGAAAGAACCAAGTTGGACTAAGAGGCAGGAGATGGAGTTGTAGCCCTGGCCCTGCCATGAACTTTGGCATACAAGTTCAAGGTAGAAACCTTTCCCAGACTTAGTTTTCTCAAGTGCCAAATGAAGGTAGCTCATCTATGGGGATCATGAGATACAAGGTGTTGTTAATCATAGAGTCAGGATTTCAGAATTAAAAGGGACATGGGAGGTCTTCTCATTGAACCTTTTCCTTTTACAAGAAAGGAAATTGAGGCCCAGGGAGAAAGAACTAGAAGATGTATGTGAAAGTACTTTGTAAGTATAAGTCACTGAGATGAGGTATGGGCTCTGGTGCATACATACAAGCTATGTTTTGATAATGATATAAAGCACCATGTACAGGTAAGCTATGTTTTGATAATGATATGAACCATATAAGGTTACCTAGCTAATTAGGGGGAGAGCAAGAGCTAGAATCATAGGCTAAAGCATCGTGCACGTGCAGGCTGGAAGTGATGGGGTGTATCCAGCAGTACACTGGATATACTCAGGATGGGAGGAAGGTGGAAAGCAGATCTAGCTAATCAGACAGTCTATGTTCCATCCACAATCACTTTTTGCCCACAGATGATAAAGGCATCTCCTAGGTTCAGTCCTGGGCAAAATTGCCTCCTGCGTCTCCCTTTAAAACTCTGATAGGTTGAACCTGACCTCCCTGACCTGACACCCTCAGCAAGGGTTCCCAGGCCACACACAGGGCCAGACCTAGTTAGGACTTTGAAGGTGATAAAGAATCTTCTGGTAGTTTTCCTTTTTTCTGTGAACTATTCACCTTCCCACTTCCCCTGAGGCTCCTAGTGTCCATAGGAAATCTCTTTTTCTCTCCTATTTAAAAAAGAAAAAAAAATCAGGCTTCCCACAAAGGCTTTGACAAACTCATTTACACTAAAATGTAAAGTGTAAAGTGGATGAATATGCTTAACATATTAGCCCTCCTAGGGAGATCTATTCTTTAGCGGCTGATACTTTAAGCCGAAGGAATGAAACCCTATGATATTTCAGGCAACAGGGAGTGAGTCAGAGATCGACATCCGGAGGAGAAAGTGAGGCTTTGCACAGCCCTCCCTCGCTTACATCCAATTCTCCTGCATGTCATGGCACTTCCCTGATGTCATTCATGGGACCTGAATGGTAGCCTGGCCCAGCCTGTTCTTACAAGCAGGTTGGGATTTTCCGCACCTTTGGGAAGATTTCCTGTAGGTTTGTGGTTGTTTGTCCTTCCTTCTCAAAGAAGACCATTTAGGTCTCCCCCTTGCAGGGGCCTCTCTCCTGGGCTCCAGGATGGTTTCCAGTCCCCCAGAGCGCAATACTGCCCGAGTCTGGTCTGCTTTTCTCCTATCCCCCTCCAGGCTACCTTCCTTCTATCTCATCCCCTTAGGGACTCATCTTTGAACCCTAGAAGGTAATAACCAACTTCTCCACTCAACTAATCCGTGTTAATGGAATGAGGCAAAAGAATGGAATCAATGAAAGAGAAATCTCCATTATTCACATCTCCGTTATTCACTGTGTGGCTGTGTGCTAATCACTCTCTCTTTCTGTGCTCAATTCTAAAATGACAAAGTTGCATTAAATGTCTTCTAAGAACCCAATCTATGAGATGGATTCTTAGGAGGATCTTTTGATATTTCTTAAGATCACACACACACACACACACACACACACACACACCCCTCTCAATAGGGTAGTCTATCCCTCTAGTCTGCCTACACATTGGGCTGACCCAAAGCACTAGGGGAGAAGGAGTTGGGGGGTGGGCTGGAAAGCTCTTTCTATGTACCAGACATACTCCTCAAAGCTGGGGAATCTGAGGCAGTTGTTTCTTTCACTCCCATTTGCTCTTGGAATTCCTGGATCTCTTCTGCTGGTCTGGGACAATCCTCATAATCTTAGCAAGTCACTGAAGCCTCTGCCAGCTTCCAGAGCCAGGAGTGGATCCTCCCTCCACATCCTAGTTCCATTGCAACCGGGAATGGGAAGGGGGAAGAGGGCTGGACCCTGGGAGGAGAGAGAGAAGGAAAGAACGGCAAACCTGGAGGGGCTCCCTGCTTCTTCTTCAATGCCCTGTCTGTCTGGATGCCGGGCAGGAAAGCCGTGTCAGCTCTAATGGAGAGCAGCATTGATCAAATGTGCATTTAGCTAATGTTGGGCCAAAAAAAGCCCAGGAATAAACAGGGCAGGCGCTAATCCTTGGCGGGATGGCTCACAGGAGCAAGTGGAGCGATTGGACAGGAAACGGTTTGAGGCAGCCTGCCAAGGGACATTTAGCAGCCTGTCTTAAGTTTTAATTTTCTGGGAAGGAAATCTCTTCTTCAAAGGAGTTATAATTCCCTCACCCCAAAAAGGCAAAATTCTCCTCCCTGAGGTATTTGCAAATTCCCTCAAAGTACAGACCAAATTCCACTCTCTTGTGGTCACACTCTTGACAAGAAGGCAACTCAAGGACACCCAGATGTTCCAGAACCAAACTCCCTCCCTGGAAACCTGATAATTGCAGTGAACTTTGGACGACTGCAGAGCGCCAAGGCTGCGAATCCCATCAGACAGGCCCGAGCTGCTGAAGTCAGAGCCTCAGTAGCTGGGGCTGCTGCTGGCTTCCTCCAGGCCCGCCTGTCTCTGCTGGGCTACCTGCTGCTCTGAGGTGTGAATGTTAGCCCCAAGGCAAGGCTCCATTTGTGTCTCTGCCCTGGACCCGAAGGCCTTGTGGTCAAGTAGAATACCTCATTTTGGAGGCCAGCTGCTCTAATCACAAAGCTGCCTTTGAAACCCCCAGAGAAAGGTCTCTCCAGCCCCAGAGTATTTCGATGTGTGATCTTGTGGTTGGAGGGATTGCTTCTGAGCAGTATGGGTGGGGAGATCCCTGTTAGCACCCCTGCCTTGTCAGGACTGGGGGTGTGACTGGGGGTGTAGGTGAGATCCCTTTCTAGTCACCCCATGCCTCAGGTTGGACACCTGGGTGAGAATATGTGCATAGCATAATCCTCGAAAGTGACTCAGTTACCAGGGCACTCACCTAACTAGCATGTGGATAGGCTTAGGGAATGCACCTGTGACTTTACCGATATAGAGACCTAATTCCCAGTTGGAGGAAGCTCCCTCCCATTAGCTCTTGAATTCCCAAATCTCTCCTGCCAGTCTGGACCAATCTTTATAATCCTGCTGAGTCACCAAGGCCTTTCAGGCTCCCTCCACATTCTATATCCAATTGTGAGAAGGGGAAGGTAGGGGCAGAGGGTAGGAGAGAACTTATTGTCTCAGAGTTTCCTGAGAAATTAGGTGACTTACCCAGGGTCACACAGTCAGCAGAGTTGGGACTTTGAACTCAGGTTGTCCTAGCTCCAAGGCCTACTCTGCCACAGCTGCCTCCACCAGCACCAGGGAAGCTGTTGTTGTTAGACCCCACTCATCTACTTTGATCCACAGAGCACCTAGAAACCAGAAATGCAGGCAGCTCAGTTAGTCTGATGTTTGACTCCCTGCCCTGCTTTGACCTGGAGCCTCTAAGCAGTCCCTGCTGTTGGAACCATCTGCTCATGTTGAACCCTAGACCATCCCCTAATTGGCACCTCCCTCTTATTTCTAGTCTTGCCCTGGACTCTTGTACAGGTCTTCAACTCTACAGGGGTGGCTGAGCCAGAAGGGGTTGGTGCAGCCTGACCAGGAAGGACCATGGATGGTATTTGTATCAGCTGAAATGGGACATGGATCCCTCTGGAATAAAAAGACCTAAACTTTCAGGAATCAGGCCAAATTTGGACAGTGTTCTTATACTCCCTGAATTTTAGCTCCCTAATCTTCCACATTCTCTTGGCTTTGAACTCCAAAGGGGAACTGACTTCATCTGCTTGTTTTAACCACTTACATATTGGCAGCCCACAGGCACTCTGGGAACAGACTGGCTTGGCCTTTGGATAACACCGACCCCTATTCCGCCCCCCCCATCCTTTCCTCCTCACCCCCTTCAGCTGCTGAGGATTATTCTCTCCCCCACCCAGGGATACTTCTAATGACTGAAACCTACTGATCCTACTTCAGGTGATGCGTGACACTTGTTTGAACTCCCATATGACTTGTAGCAGTAATGGTCAGGCTGCCTGCTATAGGACCATCTTCCCAGCAGAGGGCTTCTGAGACTGCTGAGTTAGGAGAATAGTAGGCCCAGACATCTTTACAAGTAGCCATGCTACAGGCAATGAACACTGTAGGTCTCAGTTGGTGGGAACTTTGTAATATCAGTTGTTAAAACAATGGCTAGAGTTTGGTCATCCAGACTATCACAACCATTATCATCACCAGTGACAGGCTCAGGATACTTGCACTTAGCCCCTTGGAGTGGACAAGGACCCCAAACCCAAAGAGGGTTGGTCTCAAACATGCTTCTATACCTCTTCTTGTGGCTGTTGGTCCCTCCTAAAGAAAGGCAGTCTCTGCCATGACAGTTGTAGACTACAGGAGTCCGTTCAAGATATTACCTGTAGGCACTATGACTTCTGGTGACTACAAGTCCAACGTGACTGGTAGGGTTAGGATTGGGAGCCCCAGGGGAAAGAATACAACCAAATAGCAAAGTTGTAGCATTAGCATAGCTGTCTGTAATGACTACCACTCTCTCTTCCCTTGGGTATAAAGACATCTTGATTTCTGGCAGTGACATTTGGTAGAACACCTGGGCCCTAGAGTTTAGGACAGAAGACTGAAAATGTGGCCAAGTTATTGAATGAATTAAATAGAATAGAATTGGCAAAAAAAAAAAAGAAAGAAAGCATGGAACAATAATTGAGTCTGTGTGGAGATGTGAGTAGAATGACTATGAAGGAGGAAGGATATATGGGTATGGAGCCCCAGAATTGTCTATGTTGTAGTGAATGAGTGAGTTTTGAGTGGATACTAGAATGAGGCAGAAGCAGGCCTCCCCTGCCTATATAGCCAGCCAAAGAGGTTGTATAACCCAAGTTTTAGTGCCCTCTAACAAATACTGATGTATTTTGGGAACTGCAATGATAATGCTTGGCAGGTATCCCCTGCCATTTTTGCTTTGGAAAAAAAGAATTCTGGAGTAAGTGACCACAGATCCAGAGCTTGAATTGGCAGTAAGTAGCAAATTGCTTGTATGTGCAGAACAGGTGAGAAGTACAAGGACTGTGGACTATCCAGTAGGGTTGTCTTTAGCCCAGCTCCCTGCCCTGAACTTGGGCAGTGGGGACATTATACCCATCACTGACGTGTCTTCTCCCAGCAGGATGATCATTCTGTCTTCATGGTAGTAGACAACTTGACATATTTCTTGGTAGGTGCCCCACTGTACTGGACCACTTTTTTCCTGAGAAAAATTTTCAGACTCTATCTATCTCTTCTCACATTTCTGGCCTGCTCTATTTGCAATTCTTCAGGTAAAGATCTTGTTTAAAGCTCTTTCTATCCCTTTTAGATACCTGGTAGGCAAATGTTTCTATAGGTTGTGATTCTTAATCTGATAAGCAGATGGGATACAACCAAATTTTCTTCCTATGCCTCCTTCCATCAGCATGACTGGCCACCCCTTCTGCCCATTGTGGAATTGTTATAACTCAATTGATTCATCCATTCAGAATGTACCCTGCTCCTCTGAACTACGGCTTCCAACTGTATGTTACCCCACTTTTACTTCCTGCATCATGATCCCCATAGTGGACAATGACCTGAGAGAATTACAGGTATCCCTGGTTGATGCCCGGTGAAGCCTGCTAGCAACTAAAACCAAAATAAGTTTATATGTTGCTTTAACTACTTGTAAGGTCCAGTGTGAGTCAGTCTGAACAGAGTCCCACTGCAAACATATTCATTAGTGGCCTTTGAACCTAGAAGACAAGTCTGGCTATCTGCCTATAGTGTTCATCTCCAAAAAACCTTTCCAGAAACTAAGGATGATAAGCTGCTTTCTTATCACATAAGTTTTGTGCTTTCTTACCTAGAATTACCTTCCGAATTAGATATTTATCCTCTCTTTATGACACCAAGCTCTCTTCTACCCCAAACTATACTTTCCTAATTGTAGTGCACCACCCCTATGGTAGGGGGGCAGGAAGAATATGTTGGCTAGGATGTCCTTGACTTTCAAAGGTTTGGGGGCTGCCTGTGGTACCAAGTAACCTGGTAGGACTATGGTCCTAAGAAGTGAACATGGGAACCAGTGAATCATCAGCATGGCCTTTCATCAACATATAACCCCAGTAAAATTAGAGCCTTGAGATCCTGGTAAGTTCTTTTGAAAAGCACTTTCTCAAGGTCTTTCTGGAAAGAGACATGGTATATATTGGCCCTGTGATTCAGCTGTGTCACCAGGAGGCAGTAGGCCCTACACAAGACCCTGTATGCCATTAGCCTCAGTCAGGAGGAAGTACTCCCCCCACCTAAAAAACGAAAACAAAAACCGAAGTTCTAGAGCACAGCTCCAATTTTGATACATATTTTAATTTCCTGTATTCCCTGAATTTTGGTTCCCTGATCTTGAGCATATTGCCATCACTTTGAATTCTGACTAGCAGACTTGCCAGTGTATTTTAGCCACTTTGGTGCTGACACACCAGCATTATTGTACTAATATCTATTTTTTTCTTTCAAGTCTTGTTCGCCCACCTGCTCCAAGAAAGATTGTCCATCTCCCATCAGTGCTACTCCATCTCTCCAGTGCCCTGGGTAGCACATGACAATTCCCCTGACCCCAGTCCTGGCTTCAGACTCTGCCTGTATGATCTACAGGTATCATCGGCCTAAAGTAGGTACTCAGCAAACAAACTTTGAATGGAATGAATAGGATGTGCTTCATACGTAGGTGAACTCTTTCAGTGCAGTATAGTACAAGTGATAATAAACTTCTGCACTGAATGATATCTTTGGTTTCCTTTGTGATAGTCTTTTATGTTCTTCTGAATTCTATAACTTTAATATAAGATATCTCTCCTAATAATATTCATCTGAATACATCTCTTGGATTCCCTCCCAACTGTTCCTTTTCAGTCACCGTTGCTGATGGCCATTCATATCTTTCCATTAACTGGAGACATTCCCTAAGGGTCTGTTATGAGTCCTCTCCTCTTCTTTGTTTATACACTCTCCCATCAGTGGCCAGGGTCTAGCACCAGTTGATCTCCAAGAACAGTATAGTGTTCAGGTATGCTATTCAATATGGTACACATATCCCACTTCTATTTCTCTGGGTTGGATCGCTAACACCAACCAGCATTTACGCTGGCTTGACTGGGGTTTTTCACAGAGTGGGTGGATGCAGACATGTAGCTAAAATTTAAATTCTCTCTCAGGATCCTAGGAGTAACCCTGAGGTGTATGTAGGTATGGGGAAGAGAAATTCTTTCTATTCATCTCTCTAGCTTCCAAGTTCCCACAGTCATTCTTTCCATTTTCACAAAATCAGTGACCATGACAACATTGACTCAGACATGAAATAGTTACCAATTGATAAGGCAAGAGCAAGAATAGCCGTAGCATATACTCAATTGATGAGTCTGCCCATAAACCTGGGTCCTATTGTCCCATCAATGCACACAGTGTTCATGAGGGAGAATGAGCACATACTTGTGGAAAATTAGCAGGGAAGCACACAAATAGGGAAACTTATGGTCCCAGGATGACTCAAGACTCTGGACAGCATGCCTTGATACCCTTGGTCTCTTCAAACAACAGGCTACAAAATACATCACCTTCTGGGCAAAACCCCTTCTTGGCTGTCTGCTCCCTCTATAAATCTCTGGCTGGACAAAGCCACTTCTGATACTCTCAGGTTGCTGAAGAAATGACAAACTCTTTTTACACATAGCTGCTTTTGGTGAGATGGTAAGACAGTGTTACTCTCTTTCAGTGACTAGCAGTTCCCTTGAGCCAGGAAATTGCCAAATTCAGATCTATAAATAGGAGGTGTTTCTAGTTTATCCAGTCATCTCTCAGCAAAACCAAGCCTCTTCTCATGGAGAAGCATTTGCCAAATCTCTTTTTCCTCCTCATTTCTTCCCTCTCAAACCAGAGGGGCCAAAAGGGGGCAACACAGATACCTGTGAAAAGTTTGCTTTTCAGGCCACATATTGCACTAGAAAGAAAGAAGCCTAGGACACCTTTTCACACAGCAGCAGGATTCAGCTCTCCCAGAGAACTCTGAGTATCTCCAGAGACAACTAGGCTTGGTCGTTTCTCTCAGCTGACTCGGCCCCCGTCATGTATTCTTTCTTCTTAGCCTCCATTCTACTTCCACTACATCTCTTGCATCTGCCTGTTTCCCTCCATGGACACTGCCTCTAACCTCATTCAGTCACCCCCATCAGATATTCCCAAGCTATTGAAATAATCTCCTAATTGTTCTTCCTGCCTCTAGTTTGTGACTGAATCATGGAATCCTGGGAAGAAAAAACAGAACAAAACTCTAGAATGGGAGGCAGGATGCTGGGTCCCAGCTCTGACACTAATTTACTGTATGAGCTAGGAGTAAATTGCTTCTCCTTCTTCTTCCCTCCCTGGGGGTAGTCCCTCTCTGGCACTCGACAAAATGATAGGGTTGGACTGGATCGGGGGTAGGCTAATAAATATTAACAACCATCTCTCAAAAAAAATGTACACACAACCTACTTTGAGGTTTGATCTGCATTATTAACATTTTCTTAAGTTTGGTTAATCAACAAAACAATTAATTGAGCTTTCATAATAGCACTTGCCAATGTCCGAGGTATAAATGCTCACACTAAAAATTTAACAATCGGTTCTTTTTTTTTTTTTTTTTTGCTTTTTGGAGGGCAATTGGGGTTAAGTGATTTGCCCAAGGTTTTTGTGTTAAGTGTCTGAGGTCAGATCCGAACTCAGGTCCTCCTGACTCCAGGGCCAGTGCTCTATTCACTGCGACCCCTAGCCACCCTCCAACAATTGGTTCTTGAAAGTTGGTTAGAACTGGCTCAAGGGCACTACTGGACTAAATGATCTCAAATTTGCTCTTTCACCTTTAACATTCTGTGATTCTAGAATACTGTCCTTGTTCTCATGTTTTGTATATATCGGGGGACAGTGTACCCTTAGAAGGTTTTCAGATTATATCAACAGGATCCTTGGCTCTCAGAGGAGAGCCACACCCCCATTCTTAATTCCCCATTTTAAGGTACAATTTCCCTTCTTAAATTCTCCTATAACTTTTTCTGAATCTCTCTCTTGCCCCATCACTCCCTATCTAATGTTATACTTACCTGGGTGTATCATATACCCTTTCCCCTAGTAGAATGTAAGTAACTAGAGGTCAGGGTTTAGAGTAATTTTAATTTTTGTTTTCCTAGTATGTAGCATAACACTTTACATGTTGTAGGTATTTTACTAATTTTTTTTGTTACTGAAGTTAACTACAAGTTTCTGTTAAAGTAGACAAAATGAGCCGATATATGTAAAGTACCTTGCTTAAAATGTGATGTAAACATGAATGGCGGTTGTGGTTGTTGTGGTTGTGGCTCTGGCTGTTGGTTGTGGTTGTTGTTCTTATTGCAGTACAGCGAGTCAGCTCAGAGTTGGCCTTTTGTGTGGGCAAGCTCTTCCCAGAGTGTGTCTGGACCTAATCCAGGATACATCATTTGTAAACTCTGAAGGAAGGCAGATTTCTGCCGCCATATCCAGGTCAGGCTTGTGCACAGAAAGGCAAGCCTGCCTGAGTCCAAGTGGGGTGATTGACTCATCTATTCAGTCCCTTCTTGTCCTCATGTTGGCCCTTTCCTGGCACAGAGGATAGAGCGCTGGACTTGAAACCAGGGAAAACTTGCTTCAGATCCTGCCTCTGACACTTACTAACTGTGTGACAGTGGGCAAGTAAATCATTTAGCCTCCCAAGGTCTTGAGGCTTTCCTCATCTGTAAAATGAAATGGCTGTACTAACTAGATGGTTTCTAAAGTCCTTTCTAGCTCTAGAGTTATGGTCCCTCTGGGAAAACCAGTGTGGGAAAGCTTAACCAATAACAAACAGTGTGGTATAGTGGGGAAGAGTTCTAGACTAGGAGTCAGAAGACCAGGAGCCAAGTCCTCCCTTCAGCTTTTACCCCAGGCGTGGCCCTAGGCAGGCCATTTAAATCCTCTGAACTTCTGTATTATCATCTGCAAAATAGAGCTAGTCATGCGTGTGTGACCTGCTCCACAGGGGAACTGTAAAGAAAGTGCTTTGCAAGCGTTAATGCTTTATAAGATGGTAGATCCAGAGCTTGAAGAGACTTTGTAGCCATACAGTCCAACCTTCCTGTTTACAGATCTATGTGTTCTTGTTAAGCTGATTAATGAGGCAACCACTGAGTCATCTCCAGTTGGCCAGATTTATATGTGGCCACTGGACCCAGATGGCTCCAGAGGAGAAAGTGAGGCTGGTGACTTTGCACAGCCCTCCCTCACTTAAATCTAATTCACTTTCAAGTCATGGCATCATCTTCCTGAAGTCATGGTCCTCTTCAAGAATGAAGGACAAACTATAACCTTTGAGTAGTATGAGCTGTCCTACTGGGCCACTTGGGACTCAATTGACCAATTCCACTTGGCCCTCATCTCCTCTCCCACCCTTACCTGAGGGTGTTCTACCCAAAGGAAAGTAACCTTTGAAGACTGATATTGTAGGGTTTACTGGATAGATTTCTTTCTTAAAGATTATACCTGACAGGGCAGCTAGGTGGTGCAATGAATAGAGCACTACCCCTGGAGCCAGGAGGACCTGAGTTCAAATCTGACATCAGACACCTAACACAAAACTAGCCGTGTGACCTTGGGCAAGTCACTTAACCCCAACTACCCTACCTTCCCCCCTCAAAAAAAAAAAAGATTATACCTGAACCAAATTCACTCTGGTTCTCATTGATTATCCAACAACAGATCCCTTCCCAATCACCGCTTAATGGTTATTGTTTGGGCCCTGGTGGATCAGAGTGAAGGTAAAAAGCAATTGTTTCTCTTTCAGCCATAAATCCTGAGGGTCTTCTACTCCCGGTTTGAGAATATATGTGTATACAAACACACACACACACACACACACACTTATTTATTAAACGGGCCATCCTTTGACTCACTTCTTAACCCTAATCATTGAATGGGCATTGCCTCAGTCAAAGTGAGAATTCAAAGACCTTAGCTTAAAAAGACCAAGATCTCCCATTACATCCTGGGCCATCTCCAGTTGTTCTGATCTATAGATCCGGCCACTGGACCCAAATGGCTCCAAAAGAGAAACTTAAATCCATTCACTTGCAAGTTATGGCATCATCTCCTCGATGAGCAAAGAACAAACCGCAACCACAATAACAAGGCAGCCATTTAGGGGCCCATATATTTTGAGTAGTATGTATGGTGTAAAATCTCACACATCCATGGCACACTCTCTAGCACTAATTTCATGATTCCTTAACCTCAGCAGGGGCTTCTAGCTTCATCTTTCTACCATCTGAGCTTCAAAGAAGTTGTGTAGGAGACCTCTTCTCTTCTCTTCCCCTGCCCATTTAACAGCAATAAGGAATGGTCAAAGGAAAATGTCATCTTAGGGACACAGATGAGAGCCTCACCCCATGGCCCCTTAATAACACACCCCCATCTTGTTGTTTCTAGAGCCTGGCAACTTTGACTGTGGTTGGATCTGGTTGAAACAGAGATTGTGGTAAGATTTCTTCCAGATAAAAGAATAACTTTGGAATTAGAGGTTGCTCTAGTGTCTCTCATCTGTTGACCTGGCACAAATCAGAAATCCAGTCTTTTGTTTCACTTTATACAAGGTGTAAATGATAGGGGAATCAATCAGTTAACAAATATTTATTAAATGCCTACTATGTGATAGGCCTAGTGATAGACACACACACAAAAAAATAAGGGGAAAAAAGAAAAAGTTCTTGCCTTCAAGGACCTTACATTATTTTTTTTATCTTTTTGGAGGGGGGAAGGTAGGGCAATTGGGGTTAAGTGACTTGCCCAAGGTCACACAGCTAGTTATCTGGGGCCAAATTTGAACTCAGTCCTCCTGACTCCAGGGCTGGTGCTTTATTCGCTGCGCCACCTAGCCATCATGAGGACTTTACATTCTACTGGAAAGTGGGGAGGGAGACAATGCGTATTCTTGTAAGTATATATAAAATCAATATAGGGTGTCATTTAATCTTTGTTTCCCTAATATGTAGCATGATGTCTTACATATTCTAAGTCATCAATAACATTGGCAAGACAAAAGTCAGGACGATCTTCAATTTCTGGCCAAGCTCTAAGGGCTCCATGTGCTTGCTTCAGCTTCCTTTATGGCTGCTGGAACAAATTGTTCTAATCCACCCATGCCACCTGGGGCAGTCTACTATTTATTACTTATATTTCCCTCTATAACATTGCTTTTCATTCTGCAAAAAGTATACTACATTTTAATATAATTGAAGTAGTATAGCAGAATAGATAGAGGAATATCAAGGCATGATAGATACCAGACAGTTAATCATTTAATCTCTCAGCACCCCCAAGGGACTCCCTAAGACAAGAAGTTACTGATAAGTTATTGGTCTGCTTTGGAGGAAAGCATATCTGCAGTAGGGGTTCCCCACATAGATAGAATCACAGGTTTGAAACAAAATGGTGATAATAATTGTAACTCATAATAAAAGAGAAGAAGAATGAAATACAATGATAATCAATTACAAAAAGCAATTATTTTATCTACCTGTATAGTACTAGAGAGAACATTAAATATAAGAGTATGAGATCAGGAAAATGACATTCCACAACTATCTGAATTTTATCAAGAAAGATTAGAATGAGATGAATGAAAATATAATAATAATGATAGTATCAATCAAACTTACTCTTGCCATTTTCCTGCAATTCTTCAATGGTCATGGATTTATTCCACCTTCACGTTGGGGATAAGCATATTCCATTTTTTTATAAATTAAAAAATTCACTCAATGCATTGTAGTGTATGAGATGAACTATAGATTTACATTAATTGGAAATGTTTTCTTAAAAGCTCTTACTAAAGGGACTAGGTTAAATGTTGCTAAATGTCTTCCAAACTTTTCATTATTTTCCACTTACATTGAAATGGCCTCAATTGCAAATTTCACAGAGATGCTCTCCCAGTGTCAAGCAGAATATGTGAGTGTGTGTGTGTGTGTGTTATGTGTACATGTTTGAAAGGAGTAGAGGGTAGTGATCAGGCAATAGCCCCAAGCATAAAAAATAATATTGACAATTAGAACCCAAGCAACTTAGACTACCATCTTATTTCATCAGATGATTCTTTCCCCTAGCCCTGTTCTGGTTTGTTACCTCTCTGACGACTGCTTAATTCCGTGGACTTTGTTCTGGAGCCATCTGCTCTGGCCCTGGCTGAGATCCAGGCCTGTTATTTATCTTGCTTCTCTATCCAACTCAATCTCTCACCTTTGCCCTTGACTGGGTTATGAACCAGCTAAATATCTATGAATGGCTGGCCTTGCTTTACTAGAGATCTGTCCCTGGTCCTCCCCCTCTATGGGTCAGGTGAGACATAGCAGTGTCAGGGATTACTGGGGCTTTAAAACACACCCAATCAGTTAGAGATTGCCTCAGCACAAACTGTATGTTGGAATTAGGTAGGTAATAGGCAGTTAATAAAGAACAGACAATAAGAAAATACTGGGCCATATTTATGATGGACAGTGAAAAAAATTATGCTAAGTTATTCGTTACAGAAGTGTAGGTTTTCTTTTTTCTTTTCCTTTTTTTTTCTAGTGGTGAGGGGTGTGAGGGAGAGAAGATGAATGTTTGTTAACTGAAAAAAGAAATTATGCTCAACCCAGACATTTCCTTACTTTTAATAGAACTGATGGCAAGATAAAAGCTTCTGTGCTTTGGAAATCCCTAGAAAGCATCAATGTCCTAGCCTGATTTCCTAGAAGGTGTCATATTTTCTAGAAGTTTTATCTTAAGGTTTGGGGGCTAGAAATGGCAACAGAGAAGACTTCTTTGAACTAATTCTCCATCCATGGTGATTGAACCAATTTGTGATAACAAACTCATACAATGGAAAGAAGCACCATGGGGAATCCACAGAAGCTTGATGTCCAATTCTCAGTATTTTTCTGCAGTAACAACTCAGATGGATAAGAATTAGCTTGTCATGGCAATTGGCAAAATGAGTGAACAAATGTCACTTTCATCAACTTTCTAAGTAAAGCTTTCTTTTGAATTTGGGTCAGCTTAATTCTAATTTTACCTCATCTCTGAAGGATAGAGAATGTGTAAAGCTAGCGGAGAAGCAGCTTTTAGCTCAATATAAAGGAAATCAGTTTCAACAATTAGATATTGAAAAATGGAATGGGCTCCTTGGGTGATGAGTGGCAGATAGTGTCTCATCCCTGAAGGTCTTCAAGTCCATGCTAGATGGTCATTTATAAGGCATGTTGTAGAGAGCATTCATATTTTAGGCAGGGGCTGGACTCCAGGACCTCTGAGGTCCCTGACAACTTGACAGTTGTATGATTCTGTAGTAAGCATGGGTGCGACCCAGTGGGAGGTGTCCAAAGAAGCTATGAATGACCCTGGGTAGGGAGGAGAAGAAGCTGAGGTCTTGATGCTAAATGGGCCCTAGGATGCACAATGGTAGTGTTATCAGTTTACTGGGACTCCTACTCATATCATGATTCTTTTGTAGGGCCCAAGAACAAACTCTTCTGGGGTAAAGAGGAGCAAGAAATTGGTACAGAAATTGGGAACGTTTTAGAAGAGGGAGAATTCAATATTTAAAGTCAGAGGGCCTGGATTCAAATCCTGGCTCTATCATTTACTTCCTTTGTGACCATAGGTATCATGTTCTCTCTGGTTATCAGGTTCTTCATCTGTAAAATGGGCAAGTCAAAATGATCTCTGAAGTTTCTTTCAGCTCCAAATCAATAATCCTGTGGAGGGGTCTATGATGATACATGAAATTACTTTTCCCTTACTAACCAGATGAGAATGTGAGTCATCTTATATATTCTTTTGACATGTTTTGTGATACATTGACTTTAAGTTCAACCACTTAAATAATAATTTGGTTGCTTACAGGGGGTAAATTGAACACCTCTTAAAGAGCACCAAAATAACAATATCTGTCATTTATATGGTGCTTTAAGGTTGGCAAAGTGTTTTACAAGTTTTATCCTCACAACAACCCTTGAGATAGGTGCTATTATCATCCCCATTTCACAGAACAAGAAACCAAGGCAAATAGAAGTTAAGTGACTTGTTCACAGTCCCACAGCTAGTAAGAGTCTTAAGGTAGGATATGAACACAGGTCTTTCTGATTCTAGGACCAGCACTCTGTCCATTGTGTCACCTAGTTACCTCAATGAGAAAGTCTAATGTCACCAGAGGAACATCTCAGTAGGGACAAATACAAGCCATAGAAAGATTCAAGGAGAAGTCTACAAAAGTGAATTCAGGGCCTTCTGGGTTCTGAGGTTCATTTCCAGAGTGGCAAGTTACAATTCTACTACTGATGAAAAGTATTGTGCTCCCTCCCCAAGAAATAGGTGGTAACTGTATAATGTTGGGACCCTCCTGATAAACTATGGAGACAGATTGATTCAAATAGCTGCTTGGGGAACTTTGACCTTTGAGAGCTTTGGAGTTTCTGCCAGTCAGTGAGAGAGGGTTATTTGACCCCCAAACATCTTGGTAGGGAATTTCTGAAAGTACTTTATTTCCTCTAGAACAGCTTTTTTTTTAAACTCTGAAGCTAAAAAAAAAAATTAGGAGACATCATTTAAATATATACATACATTATATAGTTACATATGTATTGTGTGTTTTTATATACATATTACATATTGTATATTTATACATACATATATGTATATATTTTATCTTTACAAATATACATTTATATGTATGGAGTTGCATATTTCTGAATACAGAGATCTCATTGTTCAATTTGTCCTAGGTATAGTAAACTCCACTAAAAGAGACAAAATGGAGATAAACCTTTTTCTGGATTTGAGGAGAATTTAATCATAGAAATACAATAAAAAGCAGTCTGCTTACCAGATACTGGCTCTCTCTTCTGCAGCAAAAAGATTTGGCAATACTTGGAGGGACCAGTGTCATGTGTAAAGATGGAGGAAAGGGTTCTAATAGTGAAACAGTAGACCTGAGCTTGCCCACTGGTTGAGTACATCGCTGGTGTTCCCAGAATGCAAATGCACAGAGAAGGGAAGAGGCGTTCTAGCTGTACCTGTTCCAGGGGGTCTGCAATGAAATTGCAGAAGGGTTCAGTCTACAGCTCCCAGAAAGTAAGAGAGGTGCTAGAGTTGTGGGGAAACTCAATAAAAACAGAAAATGGAAATCTGAGACCTAGAAGAGGCCTTAGAGGTCATCTAGTATTAACACCAACCCCTCATTTTATAGGGGAGTCAACTGAGGTCCAGAAAGAGGAATGACTGCTGATGTCAGCATTTTGCCTCTAATCTTAGGGTACCAGGTTGAGTCAATGTAACATGGTTGGTAAAAGTCTTATTTGTATTAACTATCTATTTTGATAGACAAAGACTCTTCAGAGCTGAGTGAATGAATGAAAGCTATATCCATATTGCCAGATTTTCTGGGATGCTGGAGGATTAAGTTGAAGTCAATATGTCAATACATCAAGGATCTATGATTTCCTTGGTTATATCCTTAGGTGGCACCACAACAGAAAGTAGAGTAAAGGTTGGCACCTAGGGTTGGTCTTTGTTAAAGAAATCAATCCATTTGACAGATGTTGAGTTTTAGACAGGTTAAGCAACTTGTCTGTCATCACATAATTAGTATGTCAGAAGCAGGATCCAAACCAAGTTCTTCCTGGTCCTAGGAGCAATATTCAATTCATTGTGCCATAAAGGGGCTCAATAAAGTAAAACTGTTTACATTCCTATATGGGAAGATGATACATGGAACTCCTCTAAGAACTTTATCATTAGTTAGGGCAGTTAGAAGGAGTCTACACAGACAAAGGTCATGGGTATGAGTCAGTTATGTTGGGATGAGCTCTAAAAAGATGAAAGGAGAAGGAAGAGAGATGCACTGGGAGAAAGGGGGAAGGGACAGGTAGAATGGTGAAAATTTTCCCACATAAAAGAGGTGCGGAAGAACCTTTATAGTGGAGGGGGAAATGGGAGGGTGGCAGACAATTCTTGAATATCACTTTCTTCAGAATTGGTTCAAAGAGGGAAGAATATATATACAGACCAGTTTGGTATAGAAATCTATCTTACCAATAAGGAAATAGGAGGGGAGGGGAATAAGAGATATGAGGGAGGGGTAAGAAAAGGGATGGTGGATTAAGGGAAGCAGTAGTCAGAAACAAAAGGACTGATAAAAAGACAGAGAAAAGGATAAACAGAAGAAGATAGGATGGTTATATATACACAGTAGATATATACACAGTTAGTAATCATAACTGAATGTGAATGGGATGAGCTCCCCCATAAAACAGAAGCAAATAGCAGAATGGATTAGAAACCAGAATCTAACAATATGTTGTTTACAAGAGACACATTTGAAGCAGAAAGACATATATAGAGTTAAATAAAGAGCTGGAGCAGAATCTATCATGCTTTAGCTGAAGTAAAAAAAAAAGGCAAGGGTAGCAATCATGAGCTGACAATGAAAAAGAAAAAATAGACCTAATTAAAAGAGATAAGCAAGTAAACTACATTTTATTTAAGGTACCATAGACAATGAAAGAATATGAAAAATAATTTAAGGGCAAATTTCTCTGATCCAGGACTCGTTTCACAAATGTAGGGAACTATGTCAAATTTATAAAAATAAAAGTCATTCCCTAATTGAAAAATAGTCAAAAGATATGAACAGGCCATTTTCAGAAGAAGAAATTAAAGTTTTCTATAGTCATATGAAAAATGATCCAAATCTCTATTGATGAGAGAAACACAAATTAAAACAACTACGAGGTACCATCTCACACCTATCAGAAATAACAAATGCTGGAGGGGATGAGGGAAAATAGGTAGACTAATAAAAGGTTGGTGGCATTATGAAGTGGTCCAATTATTCTGCAGAACAATTGGAACTATGCCCAAAGAGCTATAAAACTGTGATCCAGCAATATCACTCCTATGTCTGTATCCCAAAGAGATCAAAGACATGGGAAAGGGGTCTATATATACAAAAAATATTTATAGCAGTTCTTTTTGTGGTAGCAAAGAATTGGAAATTGAGAGAATGCTCATCAATTGGGGAATGACTGAATAAATTGTGGTGTGTGATTATGATGGAATATTATTGTGCTAAGAAATGATGAGGGGTGTGGTTTCAGAAAAAAAAAATGGCATGACCTATATAAACTGATTCAATGTGAAATGAGAAGAACCAGGAGATCATTTTGTACAATAACAGCAATGTTCTAATTTTGACCAACTGTGAAAGACTTGGCTACTCTGATCAATACGATGATCCAAGACAATTCCAAAGGAATCATGATGAAAAAACTCTATCCACCTCCAGAGAAAGAACTGATGAACGCTGAGTGCAAAATGAAGTATAATTTTCTCATTGTCTTTATTTTTCTTGCTTTTTTGTGATATGGTTCATACGAAAATGATTTGCATAATTTTGCTTGCCTTCTCAGTGGACCAGGGAAGGGTAGGAGAGAGGGAGAGAATTTGGAACTCAAAATTTAAAAAGAAAAGAATATTTAAAAATAAATAAATTTTATTGATATCTTTTAAAGGTACAGCACCCAGATTTCTTCCTGTATTCCTTCTCTCCCAGGAAGTTGTCCTACAAATCAAGAATTCTTAAAAGGAAAAGAAAAAAAAAAAAGCAAAATTGATCCAGGAATCTTTAAACTCTCTGCAGGCACAAAGGAAGCTATGGTAATTGATATGGGTCTGGTTTTGTTCACTAAGCTGGGCTCCAAATGAAGGGCCTTCCCAAAATGCTCTGAGGGCTGCAGGCCTCCCTGGGAGGAACTCACCTGGGTAAGGCAGTTGTTTGAATACCCTGGCATTCCTTGGAGGGATACTGAGATCTTTGAAGGAACTTGGACCCATTTCATAGCCCAGAGATTTCCTAAATCTTTGTGGTTAACCTGGACAAAGGTTGATCCCCTTATCATAATTAAATGAAGATGAATGAAAGTAGCAGTTTTATGTTGTCCATGTTCAATTTGAATTGATTAGGGTTCAGTCTTAAAGACTGAGCAGAACATATAAAACTAAGGTAAGGTCAATGCATTGATGTGTTTGTGATTTACATAGGATGGCTGAATGCATAAATGCTCATTGAAGGCTTGATTGCCCAGCACCCTGGTATATAGTGCTAAAAGTAAAGGGACAATATGAGAAACACTGGAGAACTCTCACTGTCAGAGAGAGGGAACTCCACTGGAGCTGCAGCAAAGAGGAATTTTCAAGCTGAAAAGTACTTTAAAGATTATTTAGGTCTTCCTTTATCCAGATAAGGAAACTGAAGCTTGAAGTAGGAAGGACACTAGTTGTTAACTATATCCTGAAATCCCAGGCCAAAATGGGTGTTGAAAAGAGGCAGTGGTATGTGAGATCAAAAGGCCCGGAGAGTCGAAGGCAATATAGACAGTGCTTTGAATCGGAGGTGGTGAAAACCACATGGGATCCTGATAAAAGTGTCGATTTCTGGAGAGGGCCAAGTCATGGAAGTATTCACTGAGATGGTTCAGGAATGTGCTCATTGTCCGGAGATTCAAATGGCTGGAGGAGAAGACCTCAGCTTATATCAGGCTCGGGTTCATGGATGGGAAAGGATGGAAATAATTGGGGCAATTCTTGGTTGGCGAGGATAGCTCTGTCAGGAGTATGCTGATAAATGTTTAACAACTGGCTCTCCCGAAAGCAACACACACTTTTAAATTTAATCTGAATTATTAGCATTTTTTCCATCACTTCCTTGAGTTTAAACCATCAACAAAAGAATAATCCAAGGTCTGATTTGTAGCTTTTGCCAATTTCCAAGGCATAAATGATCACACTGAAAATTTAGCAATTGACTCTTGAGAGCTGGTACAGCTAGCTGCAGTGAACCTCTGGACCATCCAGAATTAGGAATAATTGTAAGTGGAGCTTATTTTTAGACTGAAGGAAAAGAAGAAGCAAAGAGAAACATTAAAGATGTGGATGAGCGGGTATTACAGAAAGGCTAATTATTTAAGAAGGAGGGAGAAGATGGGGTCCCTGATAAAGATGGAGGGATGTGCAGTGGGAGTGTGGAAGCGGGTCCTCTCACTGTTTTTGGCACCAGGGAAAGTAAATAGTGTAGACTGATAGGTGAGCCATTGGAATGCTGAGTTAATGGTTACCAAGGGAAGATTCCATCTGGTGACTCTTATCTTCTTGAAAGAAGTAATTAGGACATTTGTTGTGAGAGGGGAGGGGGAATGTGAGCTTGGAGTTTGCTCAGCTACTTATTGCCTTAATGATCTTAAAAAAAGTAATTTTTACCTCTCAGGGTCTCTTTTTGACCAAATTCAGGGGTTGAAATTAGATCCCTAAAGTCGTTTCTAGCTCTAAAGCCTATAATCCCTGTTGACAGAGGAATAGGAAGGACCTTGTGTGAATTATCATGGCTTCCAACTTTCAGAGTAAAAACCAGTCAGTTGTAACAGAAGTCAGTTCAGAAGCTGATCATTTTATCGAGTTATTTAGTGATTTGAGTATAATTCAACTCAATGTGATTCGATTCAATTCAAAAACCATTTTGTAAGTACCTATGGCAATAAGGTAACTCAACCAATGAGGAATAACCGAGTTTAACTCCTGCCATAGACACTTACTAGCTATGTGAACCGGGACAAGTTACTTAACTTTTATTTGCCTCAGTTTCCTTTTCTGTGCAATGAGGATATTAATAGCCCTTAGCTCCCAGGGTAGTTCTGAGTATCAAATAAGATAACATATGTAAAGCACTTTGTAAACCTTTTGCTGTTTGGTCATTTCGGTCATGTTTGACTCTATGTGACCCTATTTGGGGCTTTCTTGGCAGATTCTTGGAGTAGTTTACTATTTCCTTCTCCAATTCATTTTACAGATGAGGAAACTGAGGCAAACAGTGTTAAACAACTCATCTTTTTTTTTTTTTTAAAGCAATTGGGGTTAAGTAACTTGCTCAAGGTTACACAGCCAATTATTTTGTGTGAGGCTGGAACCAATCCCAGGTCTCCCGACTCTGGGGCTAGTGCTCCTACTCACTACGCCATCTGGCTGCCCCTAACTTTTTTTTTTGCTTTTTGGAGGGCAATTGGGGTAAAGTGACTTGCCCAAGGTCACATGGCTATTTTTCGTGTTAAATGTCTGAGGCCAGATCTGAACCCAGGTCCTCCTGACTTCAGGGCCAGTGCTTTATTCACTGCGCCACCTAGCTGCCCCATAAGTGACTCATCTAGGGTCACACAGTAATAAGTGTCTGAGGTTAGATTTGAACTCAGGAAGATGAGTCTTTTTGACTCTAGGCCCAGCACCCTATCCATCATGCCACCATATAAATGCTAGCTATTATTATTATTATTATTGTTATTATTATTATTATATATACGACCTTAATCTCTCTCCTAAGCTTTAGTCTCACATCACCAACAGCCTATTTGACATTGCAAACCAGACATCACGTAGACATAGACATCATAGACATCGCAAACTCAACATGTCCTAAACAGAACTTATCACTTCCCCCAAACCCAGCCCTCTTCTGAACTTCCTCATTTCTGGTGAGGGCATCACCCCACACTCCTGCCAGTCTCTCAGCTTCACCTCACTCCTTCCTCTTTGTCCCTCCCCTTAGCCATTCAGGTGCCAAATCTTGCCTTTTCTATTGACATCTCTCACATCTAACCCTCTCTCTCTACTCCCATGGCCCTGCCACCCTAGTTCAGGGCCTCCCACCTCTCAGTTGGACCAATACAATAGACTTGGATGTCAGTGGTGTGGCCATCCTAGTGGCCACCAGAAATTGGGGATTAATGGGGGAGGGAGAGCTTGAGACTTTTTGAGGCAATAAATCCAAGAAAACAGATGACAATTTTGTTAATAATAGGTAGCATTTACATAGCATTTTAAAGTTTGCAAGCAATGTAATAATAATAGCTAGAAATTATATAGAACTTACTATGTGTCAAAACACTTTACTATGATTATTTCATTTGATTGTCAGGACAACTTTGGGAGGTAGAAGCTATTTTACATTTTACAGATGAGGAAACTGATGCAGGTGGAATAAATGACTTTCCCACAGTCATATAGCTACTAAGTGTCTCAGGTTGGATTTGAACTCAGACGTTCCCAATTCCAGGTTCTGTGCTCTTTTTACTGCTCCACTTAGCTGCTGAAAGGAACATAACATCCACCAGGCATTTAAGAATGCTCCCAGTTGGGGCGGTTAGGTGGCACAGTGAATAGATTACCCATCTTGGAGTCAGGAGGACCTGAGTTTAAATCTGACCTCAGACATTTAACACTTACTAGAGGTGTGACCTTGGGCAAGTCACTTAACCTCAATTGCCCTGCCTTCCCCCCTCCAAAAAGCAAAAAAAAAAAAAAAAAAAGGATGCTCCCAGTTAGGATGGGTGAAAGGGGTAGGTCAGAAAAATGAGTTGGTCATTGATGTAAAGCATTAAGGTGGGTGAGTATTAGCCTAGCTGAATGGGAAGGAGCTAGATAAAGTGGGCCTTGAATAGGATCCTACGAGGCTAAGGAATTGAGCTTGTATCCTGGAAGGTAAGACCAACCTTAACTGTCCTCCCACTGGTGAATGAGGGAGAGAGGGGAGACAGGGCAAGAGGAAGGGATGGATTTAAAGGAGATAGGGTGGAGTGCTTCCACTCCTATCAAAAGATAAGACTACTTTGGCAAGTGATGTAACTTTAAACCAGGGTTCTTAACTGTGATCTGGTGTCCATGAACTTTTTTGAAAAAAATTTTTGATAACTGCATTTCGATATACTTGATTTTCTCCATAATCCTGAATCTTTTATCTTATGAATTTAAGCATGTTATTTTGAGAAGGGGTCTATAGGTTTCACCAGAATGCCAAAAAGATTAGGAACTCCTGCTTTTGACTGTCTTCTTTTCCCCCTACCAGTTAGGAACGAGGCGCACCCATCTGTTAGCATTAGAGGAAGCTTTTTGGCACTTCCTTTTACCCTGTAGGCCCCATTGTGGGATTGTGGGATTGGCTTGGGTAGTAGCTAATCCTATGATTTTGGCTTGTGTCACAAAAGGCTTATCTGCCCTGCAGAGATAGAAAATGACTCTGCCTTCCTCAGGAGATGAGATGTCCTAGAGGGATTCTCTCATAGCAGCTCCAAAAGAAAGTACATTCTTTTGGCCTGGAAAGGGATCACAGTCAGCTCAGCCCTTCCTGGAGCTGAAAGGGAACGAAGGGATTCTGACCTCTCTCCCTCACATGTATCCCAGACAGACTAGTGGGAGGGCAAGGGCAAAAGTGAGGAACTCAGACCAGATCCAGCTGAAGAATGAACAACGACTTCTGGGGACCACCAATAAGGGGTGTTCATTGGACAGTCAAGGGATGGAAAGAATTTTATGAAAGCACCAGACCCAACTGGTCCAAGTGACAGCTGGAAAACCAAGTCCTGAAGGGGAAGAATTTAAAATTAAATATATTTGTATGGATAGATTTTATTTTTTATATGAACTAAATTAACCCCTATATCCTTCTCCCCATCCCTTGTAACAAAGAAATTTTTAAAGGAAAAAGAAGAAAACAAAAGTTCCGCAAAACCCATCCATATCCAAAAAAATCTGATTATTATATGCCATGTACTACATTAATGATGGGGCAGCTACGTAGTGCTGGGCCTGGAGTCCGGAAGACTCATTTTTCTGAGTTCAAATCTGTCCTCAGACACTTATTAGCTGTGTGACCCTGGACAAGTCACTTAACTGTTTGCCTCAGTTTCCTCTTATGTGAAATGTGCTAGAGAAGTAAATGGCAAACCACTCCAGTACCTTTGCCAAGAAAACACCAAGTAGGGTCATCAAGAGCTGGACACAAGTGAAAAGACAACAAAAACCATACTGATGAACCACCACAGGCAGTTAGCTGGCACAGTGTATAGAGATCTGGGTCTGGAGGCAGAAAGACCTGAGTTCAAATCTAAACCTCAGACACGTACTAGATGTGTGACCTTGGGTAAGTCACTTGTCTCTGCCTCAGTGTCTTCAAATGTAAAATGGAGATCATAATAGCACCCAGGATTGTTGTGAGGATCAAAAGTAAGTGCCTAGCATAGTGCCCAGAATACAGTAGATGTTTAATAAATGCTCATTCTCTTCTCTTCCCCCATCTATGCAAAAGGAAGTGAGGTGTTTTCAACATCTTTTCTTTGGGGTCAAGTTTTTGGTTTGCAATTGGGAATATTCACTTGGAGCTATTTTGTGGTGAGTGTTATTTTTATTTACATTATGGAAATCATTGTGTATTTATTGTTTTTCTTCTTATTTTATTTTGCATCAGTTCATATAAATCTCTCCATGCTTCTCTATATTTATCATAAGCAGCTAGGTAGCACAGTAGCAGATAAAACATTGGACCTGGAATCAGGTAGATATGAGTTCAAATCTGGCCTCAGATATCTGCTAGCAGCATGACCTTAGGCAAAATCATTTAACTGTTGACTCCTTCAGTTTACTTCTCTGTAAAACTGTGATATTAGCACCTATGCCACAAAGGTCAAATAAGATAATATTTATATAAAGTATTCTGTAAACCACAAAGCACTACATAAATGCTAGGTATTATTATTAATGATAATAATACTGTATTCTCATTAATTCAGGGGGAGAATTTAAACCCAGAAACTGAATTGGTTTGGTTGTTGAGAATGACCCACCTTTCTCCGTGAAAAAGCTGCATTTTTCAGCTTCTGTCCAGATTTTCAGAAGACACGGCTGCGTCTAAACGAGACACTGAAATCACAGGGAGCATTTCACAGCTGCCAGAAAAGGATTATGAAATGGAGAGCCTTCTGTAAAGCCTGTGTCTATGTCTGTAGGTCTTAAAAAATGAGGATCTTACCACGTAGAGCTGCAATTTCCTCCACAGCTGCAACAATTTCTCTTTCTGAGGTTACAGATAAATCTACTCAAATGAAAGTTATTCACTTCACACAGTTTGCCCTCCTTAGTTTCTCCTGACAGCCGCCTCTTGGTCCCAGGTGACATAAAAACCAACCTCCCTCCACTGGGGAAGAATTTAAAGAGAGAGCAGAAATGTTAAATCACTTATGATTTATTAAGTATATTATAGATATATAAATAATAACTATATTAAATAAATGTGTTAAATCACTACATTATATTATAAAATCCCACTACAGGACTCAGCACAGTGCCTGGTACATAGGAGGGAGGTGCTTAATAAATGTTAATTGATTCCTCGATCAATGCTCCACACCTAGCTTCCTGCCTCCATACTCTACCTGCTCCAATCTGACCGCAAGAAGAATAATCTGTTGATTGGGAGCATTGATGATCTGCCCAAAGTCTTCAGTGGCTGCCTATTACCTACCTGCCTCTCATTCAAGGCCCCCCACACTTTGGTGACCAACCTAGCTCGGTAGCTTTGTCTCTACCATTAGACCCCTGCGCATATTCTATATTGCAGCCCTATTATATCAGGTACTGCTAGCAGGCTGGTTCATCTGGAACAGACAGCATATGAAGGGCATCAAAGTAAAATTAGGCTGGAGGGAGAGGAGGGAGTCAAGGCCAGGCTGGATAGGACAGCTTTCTCCAAAGATTTAAAGGGTTGTCCTTTAAAGAGGGAGTAGATGGTGAAGAGGAAGGGGAGGGGGGCGGGTACTTATAGGACAGAATTCCTAAAAATGGAGCTATTCTACAATGGAAAAGGGTTGCCTCTTATGATTTGATGTGAACTATGTTAAAGACAGCTAGGTGGAACAGTGGGGAGAGTGCTGAGCCTGGAGTCAGAAAGACTCATCTTCTTGAGTTCAAATCCAGCCTCAGACACTTATTAGCTGTGTGACAAGTCACTTAACTCTGTTTGCCTCAGTTTCCTCCTCTATAAAATGAGCTGGAGAAAGAATTGGCAAACCACTCCAGTATCTTTGCCAAGAAAACCCCAAATGGCGTCACAAAGAATCAGAAATGACTGTAAAAATGATGAAAACAACAACTTGTTTCTCTCATCTGAGGTCAGGGATATCAGCTCAGGAGGAATGATTGAACTAGAGCAAGGTTGCTTAACCTGGCTTCTAGTCTGTGGATAGATTTCAAGGGCTGTGTGAATCTGATGGGGGAAAAATTGCATCTCTATTTGTACTAGTCTCTTAGAGTCTAGCTGAAATTTAGCATTTCCTCCAATAATGAATTTTTTTTAAAAAATGAGACATGATAGGTTTCACTAGACTGCCAATAGGGCCTATGAAAATAAAAAAGAATGCTTAGACTAGGAAGTCCTTTATGTCTCTGTGATTCTATCAAGCTAAGAATATAATATGGTCCATACAGTTCTAAGTTCATATCTATTATGTATCTATACACACACACATACACACACAGAGACCATAGATAGTAATTCATACTGCTGATTTGTAGTACAAAGTTTTCCAAAAGCTTCCCAAAAGACTTAGTGCAATTTTAAGTTGCCTCAGGCAGCTAGGTAGTGAGGTAGATAAAGCATTGGGCTTGGAACTATGAAGACTCATTTTTCTGAATTCAAACCTGGCCTCAGACACTTGCTAGTTGTGTGACCCTGGGCAAGTCACTTACCCCTGTTTGCCTCAGTTTCCTCATCTGTAAAATGAGCTGGAGAAAGAAAAAGCAAACCATTCCAGTATCTTTGCCAAGAAAACCCCAAATGGGGTCACAGAGAGAGACACTACTAAAATGACTCAGCAACAACAACAAAGCTATCCTAAAACTTTGGGGATAGCTGGTTTTTTGTGAATTGAAAGAATGCCTTGTAAAGGCATTGTAAATGTAAAAATCCATAGCTTTAAAAATGCCTTCTCCTCTATTCATCTGGTTGATAACTAGTGAAAATGTTCTAGAGACAGCCTGGCATGATAAAGAGAGTGCTAGACTTGGAATCACGAAAGATCTGGGTTCAGATTTTGTCTCTGATGCTTCCTATCTGTGTGAATGTGGGCAAGCAATGGACGTCTTTGGGTTTCCATTTCCTCTCTATAAAATGGGAATGATACTTGGACAGGGCTGTTGTGAACCTCAAATATATGTAAAGTACATTGTAAACCATGATGCACTGTACAAATGTAATTACTTGGCTCATCTTTTTAGTAGGAATTGATGACTTTCACATTTTTCTTTTTGTTGAGCTTTGTTTTTCAGTCATTATAGGGTAAAATATTTTTTTTATACGTGCCTAGTACATCCGGTTCTTTATGTGTGGCAAATTATTTTAACTTCCTCTGTCTGAAAGTGAAACTTTCAGGAATGATTGATCAGTCGAAAAATACTAAATTTCTTTTTCTTTTTAATCCCTTACTGATTCCTGTTGTTTTTTTTTTTTCCTTTTGGCCCAGAATTGTAATGTCAGAAATCCACATTGACATCATAAGAGTTGGCCACAGGCATGCCAATGTCAAAATGTTTCAAAAAACATTAAAAAAAATAAAGCCATGAATAGAAGCGTCCTTGTTCTTTAAATTATTACTGTGTTACCCTGAACTGTAAGTGAACCCTCTCTACTTAGCTAAGGAGCAGCTGTTCATGCCATTGAACCCATGGTTCATTACAAGCTGACCTCAAATTCAGGAGTAAAACTTCCTCTATTTTACTACGACTATTCAGACACGGACTGGAGATAAACAGTAATCAAAATCCGGATGGAGTTAGACTGGGGAACCCTCTATACTCCTTGGCAGAATTATAGCAGCTTTTGGATCACCAAGAGTGAGACGAGTGAAATGACCCTCAGATGTCCCTTCTCGAATGCCGAGGGCGGGCCCAGGCTGCCAACTCCAGAGCAGACAAAGGCTGATTGTGACAACTCTGTAAGCATAGACTTATAGAAACATTAATTATCACATTTTTCACATTGAACCTTATAGGGATCCAAGATCAAAGGGTTTCTTTATATTCATTTCTATATTTCCTCTTATGAAAACCATGGGATTTCTTCATTTTTCTCCCCACCCATCTTTAGTGTGATATTTTTGAAATAGTCAATTACCTTAGAGGCTGATATTTTGATAAAACGATATGTTTGACAAGAGTCATGAAAATAAATTAATAAACCCACTACAGTGGAATAAATAAATAAATAAATAAAAGATAAAGCATCAGGAGACTGGAGTTCTAGGGCTGGCACTAGACTTTGGCTACATCACTCTTCTCTGGACCTCACTCTTCACTGGACCTTTCTTTGTTGCCTCATCTACAAACTTCAGGGGTTGGATTAGATGCCCTATGAGATCCCTTTCAAACTTATTGATTATCCTTCAGCTCTGTCTTTGTTGTATAATGGAAAGAATGCTGGCCTGATGCTGCTACTTTCTGCCTATGTGAAATTGGACAAATTTTTTTAAAATAAAATTTTATTGATATCTTTTGTTGTTACATTGCCTAAAGTTCACCCTATATCCTTCAATTTCTCTCAGAAAGCCATGCATTACAAAAAAGAATTTTTAAATAAAAAAATTAAGAGGAAGAAAAGATTTTTTTAAAAAGCGAGACCAAACAATACATTGAAAAAACCTGACTCTGTATTCAATGTTCTATATGAGATCTGCAGGCCCCTGATTTCTGCCAAAGAGTTAGAGGAAGTGTCTTCTCCTGTGTCCTCTTTGAGGCCAAGCTGCTTGTTTGTAATTTTGCAACATTCCTTTTCAATTGTTTGTGAGTGTTTGTTCTTTCAATTTACATTATTGTAGCTGCTGATCAGATTATTTTCTTGACTTTGCTTACTTACCTCAGCATCAGTTCATGTAAGTCTTTTCATGCTTCCCTGTTATTATCATTTTTGTCATTTATTATAGCACTGTAATTGTCCATTATAGTCACACCTACTAAGCACCCCCTGCCCCTGGGACCCGTAGGGTAGGGGTGGGGGTGGGTGGACATCTGGGAACTGCTTCCAGATCCTTCATTTGAGAAGGGCACCCAGGTATTCAATCATCACTTCCCACCTGGCAATTCTCTTGGGCTTTATGATCTCCAGAAACTCGTAATTCTAAGAAGAAATCAATTCTATAACTCACACTTTCTCAGACCACTTCATCATGCCCCTGTTGTGGGCACTTTGCACCCTCCCCCCACAACTCCCCACTCTACAGTTTTTTAAACTGTGTTGTCTTCTTCCATTAAATTGTAATCTCACGGGGGCAGGGACTATCTTGTGTCTTTTTTTGTATCCTCAGAAGTTAGCATAGTTCCTGTCACATAGTAGGTACTTGATAAACGTTTGATTATTGATTATTATTTATATATCAACATTTGTTTAGCCATTCCCAATGGATGAGGAATGGCTTTCTTTCCGGGTCTTTGCTGCCATTCGACTGTGAGCCCTTCAAGATCAGGGATTGTTTTAGGCCTTCCTTTGTGGCCCCAGTGATCAGCACAGTGCCTGACACATAGCACCCCCTCAATAAATGCTTATTGATTTGACAAAAATGCTCCTATAAATATTTTTGTATGGATGGAGGCTTTTTTTTTTTAAATCAGCATTGTCCTTGAAGTATATGTCTTAAAGTTGAATCTCTGGGTCAAAGGGCATAGGCATTTTATATATTTTATTTGTATAATTCCCTAGTGCTTTCTAGAATGGTTGCACTAATAATTAATAGCTCCATCAACAATGCATTAACATACCTGTCTTTCCACAAACCTTTGAACGCTGACTATCCCCAGTCGTTTGTTATCTTTCCCAGTGTCCTGAGTGTGAGGCGAAACCTCATGGTTCTTTTAATTTCAATTTCTCTGAGATGATCTACAACTTACCTGTTTATATAGCCTGTTTATACATAGATACTTCATGTTGTCTCTCCCACAAACTGTGAGTTCCTTGAGCACAAGGACTGAGTTTTTGGTTTTTAGTCTTTCTTTGACTACTTTAACTAGTATGTTACTGATCTGACACAGCTGTGCATTACATTTAAAGAAGTCTAGTGGATAGTGGGGAAAAAGGCATTCGATTTGGGGTCAGACAATCAGATTCAAATCCTGGTTTAGCTATTTACTGCCTGTGTGACTTTAGGCAAGTAACTTAACCTAGCCTCAGTTTCCTCATCTGTAAAATGAAACAGTTGGACTAGACCCCTTCTACCTCTAATTCTCTGACTCTGAGTCATCACATACCTTGGGTACCTGGAGTTATTTTTCCTTTCAGCTGGCTCAGACTCTATAGATTAGCAATAGGATTCGGAGTCATTCATTCTCAGCTCTTCTGAGTTGCTCACTCTTTGTGCCCTGCAGGTAGCTTTGATGGAGAATTAGGAAGAGGATTTCTGGCTGAAAGAATGCTTTGTGGGGTCAGACAGGGTGTTAGAACCAGAGAATTAGAACCACTTTTGTAGAGTGAAGAAGAGGAGCCGGAAGAAAAGTGACTGTAGGTCACTAGCTAAAGTACACTGAAAGGTAGTATCAGTGGAAAGAGTCAGGAAGATCTGAATTCAAATCCTGACTGTGGCATTCATTACCTAGGTGTTTCTGGATGAATATCTTGACCTCTATGAGCCTCAGTTTCCTTATGTGTAAAATGGGGATAGTATCTGCCTCAAAGAATTGTTGTGAGATCTTGTTTTGAAAGCACTAAATAATTATTGTTAAATAAGAAGAATTCATAGAGTGCATACCACTAACGAGGGTTGTTATTTGTTTTCAGTTATGGCAGACTTTGTGATTTCATTTGGGACTTTCTTGGCAAAGATACTGGGATGGTTTGCCTTTTCCTTCTCCAGCTCATTTTTATAGATGAGGAAACTGAAGCAAACAGGGTTAAGTGATTTGCCCAAGCTAGTGTCTGAGGCTGGATTCCAGGTCCAGTGCTCTATTCACTCAGTCACCTAGCTGCCCATTCAAGCTCATAGACTTCCTCAAATCTATCCATGGGCTCAGGTTAAGACCAGCCTGCTCCCTTGACATGACTGTGGCTCCCTATGACCCACAAATAATATATCACAATTTGAAAAAATTGTAAAATAGAAATTTTAGTCATTCTGCCTAATGTGATCATCCCTACCTTCCTATCTATTGCCCTCCTCATCAATTATCAATAAGCATTTATTAAGTACCTTCTGTGTGTCAGGCACTGTGCTAAGCCTGGGGATACAGAGAAAGGCAGAGACAATTCTTGCTTTCAGGGAGCTCACAGTCTAATGTGGGAGACCACTTGCAAACAACTATGTTCAAACAAGATACAGGCAGGATGAACTGAAGATAAACCACCCACCCAAGGGAAGGCACTAGCAGTAAGAGAGATTGGGAAAGGCTTCTCCCAGGTGGACCTGAACTGAGACTTGAAGGGAGCTGGGAAAACAGAAGGCGGAGATAAGAAGAGAGAGCCTGCCAGACGTGGGAGTTGTCAGTGAAAATTTCCAGGGTCAGGATATGGAGTGTCTTGTGTAAGGAAGCAAGGAGACCAGTATCATTAGATGCAGTATATATAGTTGATCTTGGAGGTAATAGGAGACTACAGGAGCTCATTGAATAAGAGGGCTAAGAAGACATGGCCAGACCTGTGCCTTAAAAAGATCAGTCTGGCAGTTCAATGTAGGATGGACTGTGATCAAGGGAGACTTGTGCCAGGGAGACCAACCCAAAGGCCATTGCAAGAGTTCAGGCATGAGGGGATGAGGGCCCAGACCAGGGTAGTAGAAATGTCAGAAGTGAGAAGGGGCATAGATGAGAGATGTTAAGATCAAATTGACAGATTTTGGCAATAGATATGGGGATGACACCTAGTATGGGAACCTTGGGAATTGGGGAGATTGTGATACCCTCAACAGTAATGTGAAAGTTAGGAAGTGGGGAGGGTTTGGAAGGAAAAAAATAATTTCAGTTTTGGACATGCTGAGTTTAAGATGTCTATGGGACATCTAGTTCATAGAGTGCCAGGCCTAGAGTCAGGAAGACTCATCTTTCTGAGTTCAAATCTGGCTTTAGATGCTTAATAGCTGTGTGACTCTGGGCGAGTCATTTAACCCTGTTTGCTTCAGTTTCCTCATCTGTAAAATGAGCTGGAGAAGGAAATAGCAAACCACTCCAATATCTTTGCTAAGAAAATCCCCAAAGGGGTTACAAAGAGTCAGACACAACTGAAACAACCCAACAACAATTTAACAGGCAGTTGGAGAAGTGAGACTGGAAGTCAGGGGAGATTTTGGGACAAGATAAGTAGATTTGAGAATTAGCATAGAGATGATAATTGGCTTCATGGGAGTTGATAAGATCACCAAGTGAAATAATACCCAGGAAAAAGAGAGGAGAGTCCAGGACAGAGCCCTAAGGGACCACCACTATTAGTGAGCATGATTTAGATAAAGATACTACAGAAGAGTCTGAGAAGGGGTAGTCAGTCAGATGGGTAGAAGAACCAGGATAGAGTAGTATAACGAAAACTCATAGAGAAGAGAGTATCAAGGAGAAGAAGGTGATCGATTGTGTCAAAGTCTGTAGAATGGTCAAGAAGGATGATGATTGAGGAAAGGGCATTAGATTGGGCAAGATTGTGTTAGCACCTTGGAGAGAGCAGTTTTGTTTGGAAAATGAGGTTCAAAGCCAGATTGTAGAGAGTTCAAAAGAGAGGGAGAGGAAAGGAAGTGCAGACATTGATTGTAGATGATCTCAAGGAAGAGGAGAGATATGGGATGATAGTGAATGAAAATGAATGGGTCAAATGGGAGTTTTTGAGGATGGGGGAGACATGGGCATGTTTGTGGGCAGTAGGGAAGCAGCCAGTAGACAAGAAGAGATGGAAGACAAGTGAGAAAATGGGGATGATAGAGGGGCCAGTCTGCTGGAGAAGATGGAATCTAATGGGATCCCTTGTACATGTAGAGAGGTTGGCTTTGGCAAGGAGAAGCATAACTACTTCACTGGATACAGGGGTAAAAGAGGAGATAGTGGCAGAAGGTATCTAAGTGATGTCCACTACATAATTAGGTAATTAATACCCAAACACCTTCCTATGAACAAAAATAACTGGAAATATAAAGCAGAGTAACTATGTCCTGCTTTGTGTCTGTATATTCCAGTACCTACCATACCTACTATAGTACCTTGCATATAGATGATGACTAACAGGTGTTTATTAAATTGAACTGAAATCATTACTAAGTTTGATGCAGGCTGGTTCAGTCATAAGATCATAGACCCTGACCCGGAAGGGATCTCAGAGGTTATCTAGTCTAACCCTCTCATTTTACAGATGAAGAAATTGAGGTCCATGAAATTCAAGGTCACCCAGGTAGTAGTTGCAATAGGTAAAATCTCAACCCACTTCCTCTGATGTGGTATGACAATCAAGAATTGATCCGTGACATTGTCTTGGTAATAGTATTTTTTTTTTTGCTTTTTGGAGGGCAATTGAGGTTAAGTGATTTACCCAAGGTCACACTGCTAGTTTTTGTATTAAGTGTCTGAGGTCAGATTTGAACTCAGGTACTCCTTATTCCAGGGCCAGTGCTCTATTCACTGCACCACCTAGCCACCCCAGTAATAGTAATTTTTAATATTATTATTGCTAAGATAGCCTAGTATAGTAGGTTAAAAAGTGGGCTGAATCATAGATTTCAAGATGCCAGTGACATTGGAGATCAACTGGCTCCACATTTTCTTTTGAGAGATGAGGAACCTGAAGGGCTCAATGGTTGGTACAGTCAAAGAGCATTGACTCTGGAGTCAGAAGAACAGGGTTCAAATCTCACCACTGACAGCAGCTGTGTGATCAGAGGCAAATCATTTAACCTCCGTGGCCTCCTTATTGTGGAAGTGGTTCTTATTGTAAAGTGAAGGGACTGGACTTGACAGCCTCTGAGGTCTCTGACTCTGGACCTGTAAGCCAGTTGGCTAAGGACACACAGCTGGTTTGAGTTAGAGTCTTTCAGCCTCCGGACTCTCCAGGCCAGTGGTTTTCGTTGTTTGTTTGGCCCCAATGGATTGCTTTGTAGTGTCTTGTCAATTGATTGGACTTAACAGAAGCCCTTATACTGGGAGCTCCTTGAGAAAGAACTGCCTTTTGCCTTTCACAGTATTTAGCACAGTGCTAGGCACATAGCAGGCTTTTAATAAACAAATGTTGGATAACTGATGGACCATTTTTACAACTACTGAACCAGATTCCTTACAGTCTTGTAGAAACTCATCATGGAGGTCATTGAAGACTTCAAAGGCTGAAACCAAACTGGGCAGGATGAACAGGCCAGCCTTCCCCACTTTCTTCCCCCAAGGGCTTGGGCACCCAAGTATTTAAGATGCAATCAGTCAGGCTCAGCAGTAATCTCTAATGAATTTTTTTGAACTGCAATGGTTGCTCTAGCCAACAGTTCAAAGTGAGAGAAAAGGGATAGGTAGGGCAAAGAGATGAGAGAAGTTTTCTTTTGGCTTTCCTGAAAAATAACTGTAACACTATGGTGCTGATTATTCAGTGGATTTACATTTGATCCCTGCCCTGGGGTTAATCTGTGTTTGAGACCCTGGGGTGGAAGTGGGGGGTAGGGCACAGGGGTAGTTTGGGTGGCTCCTGTTCTGGCATCCCAGGCTTCGGACAAGGGGTTTAGAACAAAGGTCTCAGGAAAAGCTGCCCATTTACATTCAAAACCAGGCAAGGGTCCTGAGCTACCTGGAAAGTTCAGTTTAATTTAATTCAGGGAAGACCTATTATGGGCCCACTGTGTGTAGAGGTATAGAGTAGAAACAAAGATACGAAGACATCCAACACACATGGGAAAGAGAATAACATAAGAAATGAAGGACTGTGGGTGTGGGATATGGCACACACTGCCAGACCCATTCATATGTTGGTTAATTTTGCTAAACTGCTTTTTACCCTTTCTTTTTTTAAAACTCTGTCATAAGGAATGGCTCTTCTGGTAAATGGAGAAGGAAAGATATCCTTAGAAATGAAGATGCTATTAAAAATGCATTACATGTTTGCACATAGCCAACCTATATCAGATGGCTTACTGTCTAGGGAGAGGGGAGGGAAGAAGTGAGAAAATTTGGAACTCAAAATTTTATTTTAAAAAATGAATGTTAAAAATTATCTTTGCATGTAGCTGAAAAAAATAAAATACCATTTAAGACCAAAAAAATGGTATTAGTTACTTTTTTTTTAAAGACATGGACCTTGAGTTCAGCACAGTACCTGGCATATATTATGCATTTAATTAATTCTGGATAACTTGTTTTATTGACTGCCCTCAAAGATTTTATAAACAAGTAGAAGAACACCAAATCACTGTGATATAAAACTGGCCAAGACAAACGTGTAAGAGAAGTACAAACCAAAGGCTAGATGAGGTCCACGGAGATGAGGAGTAGAAATATTTTTTTACTTGGGAAGGGATGGAATTAATAGCAATCTCACAGAGGAGGTAGCATTTGAGCATTGTTTTGAAGACTGGATAGGATTTCAGCAGATTGAGTTGGAGGGAGGAAGATGACAGAGTGGTGAATTGCAAAGTCCATGGAATATAAGGGATAGAAAGTAGTTTGGTTGGTTGGTTGGTTGGTTGGTTGGTTGGTTGGTTGGTTGGTTGGTTGGTTGATTGGTTGGTTGGTTGGTTGGTTGGTTGGTTGGGATAATAGAGTATATGGAGGAGAGAGAGTAGGAGAACACCCTGGAAAAGGTAGGGTGGTGCCAGATTGCAGAGTCTATAATACCTAATGGTTTTTTCTCACCTCTTTAGCCTCTCTAATCCTTCCTTCAGACTACTACCACAAAGGCAACTGTGGCCTAGTAGATAATGGAGGAGAGACAATCTAGGAATTATTGGGCTACCTGAAAGTTATGATCAGAAAAAGAATATGGATATAATACTACAAGAAATTATTAAAGAAAATTGCCCTGAACTTCTAGAACAAGGGGATAAAGTAGAAACAGAAAAAAAAATCTATTATTCACGATCTGAAAGAAATCCTAAGAGGAAAACTTATAGGAATGTCATAGCCAAGTTTCAAAATTCCAAGGTTAAGGAGAAAATATTGCAAGTAACAAGAAAAAAAAACAATTTAAATACTATGGAAATACAGTCTGGGTTTCACAAATACTAGAAGCTTCTGCATTAAATGACTGTAGGTTTTGGGATATTATATTTTGGAGAGGAAGAGAGCTGGGGTTGCATCCAAGAATAACTTATCTAGCAAAGTTGAGTATAGACTTTCAGGTATTTGTAACAAAAAGACTAGAACTCAGTGGAAAATTTGATATAAAAGACCCAGAAGAAATATAAGGAAAACATTAAAGACTAATTATAAGGTACTCATTGGGGTCAAACTGTTTACTTATTCTATATGAAAATGTTATCAGTATTCTTTTTTTGGAGGGGGGAAGGCAGGGCAATTGGAGCTAAGTAACTTGCCCAAGGTCATACAGCTAGTAAGTATTAAGTGTCTGAAGCCCAATAGGAACTCAGATCCTCATGAATTCAGGGCTGGTACTCTATTCACTGTGCCATCTAGCTGCCCTTGTTATCAGTATTCTTAAAACAGTCAGTATTACTAAAATAGTTTTAAAGAAAGGTTAGGTATGAGTTATGTGTGATTGGGTGATTCTAAAAAACAAAATTGGGTAGGAAAAGGTAAAAAGAGGGCTGATCTTGGAGCCAGGAAGACTCCCTACCTGTGACACATATTGACTCTGTGGTCCTAACTAAGTTACCCAAACTGTCATTGCTTTAAGGAACACCCAGAGTTGCAGAGATGGGGATGATGTCCATAGATGAACTTTGCTGATTCAGGGAGTGTCCTAATTCAGAAATTCCATATGAATAAAATCACAGGTCCAGTTTTGATCCCTATCCATAAGCTAGGAAATTTAATTTTGTTTAAAACCATATAATGCCCCCCCTTACAGTATACCAAATTACGTCTGAATTCCTTAGCCTGGAATTCCTTTAATTTACTTAAAACCCTCTGCAATCTAGTCATGTTCTTGGAGGTGATAGAAGGGAACCCTGTGTTCTGGGTTTAGAGAAGAATAAACATAGCTCTAAGCCTGGCCCTGAGTTTAGCCTTCTCTGACTATTGCTACAACCAGTGAAAAATACAACCCTCTCTGCCCCTCCTCCAGTTAGAGACCTGAGTGTCAAAAGCATGCCAATCCCCACACCTAGCCTGCTGGAGCAACATGGTATACCTCACCTTGGGGTTGGGGATGCCCAGGATCAAAGACCCCTAGAAATTTTCCATGGGTAAATATAGTGGCCAAACTGTCCCCACCCCACACACACCCTGCCAAAGAAGACAAAAGCACATCCTTTCCTTCCTTCTAAAGACCATGAACAATTTTTTGCCTTCAATGCATTACCTTCCCAAGCACCAGCCCTAGTTCTCTATAGCAAATAGCACTCTATTCTATTTATGTAGGCTAATGTACTCTCTTACATTTGCCAGGACTCTCCTTGAATTTCAGACAGATTCCTGACTCCTGGACCTGGTTAAGATGCTGGGGAGTAGTTATGCACAGAATCATCATACTCCCTTGTGATCATACCTAGGAACGACACCTCTCCCAACATCCCAAGTCCTGGACTCAAAAAGACTTCCTTCCTTAAATCAGGGAGTGTTCAAAACAGAAGGGATCTTAGAGCTCATCTGCCCCATTCTTCTAATAGAATACTAAATTTAATGTTGGATGAGGCCCTAGAAGCTATCATGTTCAAAGCTTTCATTTTACGTATGAAGAAACGGAGGCTCATCAGGGGGTCTGAGATTTGCACCAGCATTAGGGCTCCAATGACTTCAAATTCAGCATCTTTTCCAAAGTACCATTCGGCCTCTTTGACAGAGGATTGAAGCTTTTTTCTCTCCTCTGACACAGCCACTAGTCTGGTGCAGGCCTTTATCACTTCACACCTAGACTATTGCAATAGCCTGCTGATGGATCTGCCTGCCAAATGATTCTCCCCAACCCAGTTTATCCTCCACTCATTCACCAAAATGATTTTATTAAACTCAGACATAGTCACATCACCTTCCTACTCAACAAACTTCTGTGGTTCCCTATTGTCTATAGGATCAATTACAAAATTCTCTGTTTGGCATTTAAAGCCTTTCATAAACACCTTATCCTCTTTGTTCCAGTGACACTAGGCTCCAGGCTGTTTCATGAATAAGATACTCCATCTTTAAGCTCCAGGTATTTTCTCTGGCTGCCCCTATGCCTGGAATGCTCTCACTTCTCATTTCACCTGCTACCTTCCCTGGCTTCCTTTAAATTCCAACTAAAATCATATTTTCTACAAAAAGTCTTTCCCAATTCCTCTTAATTCTAGTGCCTTTCCTCTATTAATTGTTTCATTGTGCGTGTGTGTATGTGTGTGTACATATATATGTGTGCATACATACAGATATCTATCTATCTATAAATATATATGTGTATATATATATATATATATATATGTATATCCTGTTAGTATATCTTTGTTTATTGTGTCCCCCTTTAGATGGTGAGTTCCTAGAGGGTAGCAATTGTCATTTGCCACTTTTTGTATCTCTAACACTTAGAACAACACTTGTCATATAGTAGGCACTTAATAATATTTGTTGATTGCTTGATTGACTTCAAAATTTAGGGTTTTTGCTGATAGGCAATTGGCAGTTATTGAAAGCTTTTGAGCCAAAGAAGGGACATGATCAAAGCCATTTTTTCTAAGGAAGATTAATCTGAGGATGTGGCTATAAAACAGATTATATAGGAGAGAGATTAGAGGCAGAGACTAGTTAGGAGACTATGTTGATGAAAAAAATGAACAAGGAGTGAAAGGTGGTGAATTCAGTCAGCCAATAAGCATTTATTGAGCACCTACTATGTGTCAGACATTGGGCTAAGTGGGATACAAGAAAAGGTTGAAAAGGTAGTTCCTGCTCTCAAGAAGCTCAGGGAAAGGGAGGGATAGAAGGAACTGAGGAATAGGTGTCCTCATCTTGGGAGTGGCCTGAATAAGCAATGCCATCACCACCACTGCCTTTCTCCCATCTTCCCAGAAGGAAGACTGGCCTGTGAGTGAGGAGGAGACCTATGATCTAGAAGTCAGCTCTCTGATTTCAGAGTTGTGGCAGCTCTTATGAGTTCGACAGCTGGAAAGAACCCTAGATACCATCCAGGCCAAGACCCCATTTTATGGGTGGAAAAACAAAGAACCAGAGAAGTTAATTGACCTGATAATTATCATTTGAGTAAAGAGCATCAAAGGCAGGATTTTAGTTCAGGTCTCTGATGACTCCAAAGTCACGACTGTTTTCTGCTGTATCTCTAAAATGTTCACAGATATTTATTTCCCTCCACATTTGTAAAATTAAGGATTTGGACTATACCCTGGGCGTTCAATGAGGAAGCCTGGGTCCAAATTTGGCTCACTTGAGGCTCTTAGCCAAAAATAAATAAATTACTCAACTATTAGTATAGGTGAATTAGTAGGTCCATAGGTCTTCATTTCTTATCTACCATTGTTGTTCATTTCAAACATTACTTGGTCCTTCATTTTCAAACAGGATCAATGACATCACTAGGGGTGATATCTTGACCTTGAGAGTAAATTGCATTTAACTGAGGCAGAGTTTCGCAATGCTGTTAACCTCACTTTCTTTTCCAGAGTCATCAAAGTCCAGTGGCAAGAAAAAATTTAAGACAATTGGTGATGGCCCAAGATCCAGTGGATGACTTTGGAAGATCAGGGGTGAAGCAAAGATTTTCATTATTATCTTTACTCTTCAATATTGTACTAGAAATATTAGCAATAGCAATAGCACAAGAAAAAGAAATTGAAGGAATAAGAAAAGATAACAAGGAAATGAAATAATCACATTTGGAAGATGATATGATGGCATACTTAGAGAATCCCAGAGAATCGATTAAAAAAAATAAAACATTTTACAACTTTAGCAAAGTTGGAAGATATAAAACAAAACCACATAAATAATCTGCATTTCTGTAGATTACCAACAAAATCCATCAGGAAGAGATAAAAAGAGAAATTCCATTTAAAATAACTACAGACAGTACTTAGGAATCTACCTGCCAAGACATACACAGAAATTATAGGAACACAATTACAAAATATTCTTCATACAAATTAAGACAGATATAAATAACTAGAGAGATATGAATTGCTCATGGGTAGGCTGAGCCAATATCATAAAAATAACAATGTATTGTAAAAAAATAAATATAAAGTAATATATTTATTCAGTGCCATATCAAAGTACCAAAGAATTATTTTATAGAGCTAGAAAAAATAATAACAAAATTCATCTGGAGGAACAAAAGGTCAAGAATATCAAAGTAATCAATGAAAAAATTGTAAAGGAAGGAAGGGAGCATAGCACTACCAGATCTCAAATTAAATTACAAAGCATTTCTTTAGAACAGTTTGGTACTGGATAAGAAATAGGGAGGTTGCTCAGTGGAACAGATTAGGTACACAATACACAGAAGCAAATAAGCATAGTAACCTAGTATCTGATAAACTCAAATATACCAGCTACTGGGGCAAAAATCCACTATTTGATAAAAACTGGAAAAGTTGGGAAAACTGGAAAATAATCAGAAAGAAACTAGGCATAGACCACTATTTCACACCATATACCAAGATAAGCTCAAAATGGGTACAGGATTTAAACATAAAGGGTAATATGATAAGCAAATTAGTGGAGCAGGGAAGAAATTACCTTTTAGGTGTACAGCAAAGGAAAGAATTCATGTCCAAACAAGAGTCAGCGAGGTTTGCAAGAGGTAAAATGGATGATTTTGATTATGCAAAATTAAAAACTTTTGCACAAACAAAACCAATGCATGTAAAATGAAAAGAAAAGCAGGAGACTGTCAGGGGATATCTTTGCAGTAAGTCTTTCTGATAAAGGTCTCATTTCTGAAATATGTAGGCAACTGAATCAAATCTACAAGAATAAGATCCTTCAACTAATAAATAGTCAAAGGATATGAGTAGGCAGTTTTCAGAGCAAGAAATAAAAATTATCAATATCCATATGAAAAAATGCCCTGAATCACTTATAATCAGAGAAATGAAATTTAATGCAACAACCTCACACTCATCAGATGACTATGACAAAAAAAAAAACAACTGACAAATGCTGGAAGGGATGTGGTAAAACAGGTACACTAATGTATTATTGGTGAATATCTAGCCATTCTGGAAAGCAATTTAGAACTATGCCCTAAAAGCTATTAAACTGTGCCTATCCTTTGGCTCACCAATCCAGCAACTAGGTTTATACTGCAAAGAGATCAAAGAAAGAGGAGGACTTCCGAAATATTTATAAAATTCAAAAATATTTACAGTAGCTCTTTTTTGTGGTAGCAAAAAAATTGAAAACTGAAAGCATGCTCTTCAAATGGGGAATGGCTGAATAAATTGTAGCATTATGAAGGCGATGATATATGATTGTGTTGTAGGAAATAATGAAAGAGATGATTTCAGAAAAATCTGGGAAGACTTGTATGAACTGATGCAGAACCAGGAGAACAATCTGCACAGAAAGAGCAATATTGTAGAGATAATCAACTTTGAAAGACTAAGAAATTGATCAACACAATGACCATAGCAATGACATAGCAATTCCAAAATGCTCATGATGTCAAATATTTTCCATCTGCAGATAGAGGAATGGTGAACTGAGTGTGTATTGGAACATAGTTTATATTTTTCTTTTCCTAAAATGGCTAACATGGAAATTTGTTTTACATCTTGGTAATGGATTTTGTCTTTCTTTCCTTCTCAATGAATGGGGAAGAGAAAAAAACAACCACCCAAATCTCAACAAAACAATGTGCCTCTTCTAAATCTCCATAATTAATCCTTAAATGAAAGGAGTTTATTCTCTATTACACCTTTAAGGAATGAAGTCAAGTTAGGACCAAATAAAATAATTTTCCTTTCTTGAGGGTGATTAGGAGCACGGCATGAAAAAAAAATCTTTTTGATGTTTGCAGAATCAGTAGAAACCAACAAAAAAACCTGACTTTGTTCTTGCACACCAGAAAAAGGAAAGGGGGTGTGTGTGGGAGGCCTCTTTTTTACCAGGCTTCCTGAGATGTGGCTTTGGCAGAGCTGAAAGCAGGATCCCCAGTGCTTACAGCTTAAATCTGGGGGTGGGGAGGTGGGGGGAATGACTGACTGTCTGTGAGCTTGTCCTGGCTCTGGTTAAGAAGTCTTGAAAATGACGGTTCCCCACATGCCTCCCACCTTCCCCAAGCAATGCTAGGAACTAGAGGCAGATCGAAGCCAGCCAAGCTTCTTCTTGGCCCAGCTAATACAAACAACATAGTACATGCCTTTGGAGTATAGCCTCATAGCCTCTATACCCCAACCTCAAATCCTGTCAAGGGACTGGCCCACAGGGAAGATTAAAGCCTGGTTATTTCCCGCCTTGTCCTGACAACTCTTGGACACCAAGTTTAGCCAATTTTCAGGATTCAGTTTCAGCCAGGCTCCATATTTTAGGGGCCCAGTCTCCATCCTTGAACATAGACTGGCCACCACAAAAGCTACTTCCCAGGAGAGCTTTTTGGACTGCACAGTCAAAGCTAGAAATCATTGCTTAGCTTTGGGGAAGGATGAACATTAGCAGAATTTTAATGTTTGGGCAAGATTCCCCTCTCAATTTCAGGGAAACTCATTTGGATAGAAATCCCCAGGTATAGAATTGATCCAAGTGGGCTACATATATTGAGTTTACAGCCTAGTCCAATGGGCTGTGGGCCAGCCTGAGGAGGTGGCCTGTAAGAAAAGGGTTTCAGCTGAACTCAAGGATTGGGTTTGAGGTACAGGAATGAGAAGCAATGGAAAGGGGTTCTGGGGAAACAGGCCAAGAGTAATGTGGCGGACATTCATAATGAGCTTGTGTGGGTTTTTTTTTTTTTCTGGAGGGGTAGATTGGTAGAGGGAAGCGGTCTCATTCCGCAGGGGCCAGGACACCACAACTGCTAGAACAGAGAAGGAATAACATTATAATAGGTGTCAGGAGTCCCAGTTCCACTAGGAACTCACAGTGGGACTTAGGTCAAATATTTTTCTCTTTTTGGGTCTCAGTTTCAGAGCAGATCAGAATAGAAAGAGTGCTAAAAGAAAGCTTAGGCGTTCAGGGATTCCGGTCCTGCCACTTATTAGTGGGATTTTCTTTGGTCAACATATTCCCTCCCTTACGACAACCCCAAATGGACATTTACATGTAAAAGGTAATCCCCAAGGACTTCCATTAGACATTTGAAAATACTTAGAAGCCTACATTTACATTTTAATGGAGACAGAGGTCAGGAGGTAGTCTCTAAATGGACTTTTTGGGGAAAGAAATATTTGGCTAAACTAAAGCCTTAAATTTAAAGGGATTTTCAGACTGGCGCCCACCACTAGGAGATGGTAGATTCTATTTACTGAAGGTGAAGCCTCAGCCTGGATCTTCTTTTGTTTAGATAGATATCCTAAACAAAAGGAGAGAAAGGGGAAGGATGCTCGGTCTAAGACCTTCACTCTGGGTGGGGAGTCCGTGAATTCTTTCTCATTCATGAGGGAAACTCACCATCCAAAGAGGCAAGACCAGGAAGAATGTTGGACCTGAAGGCAGGGATGCTGGGGTTTAAATCCTGGCTCTGACAGTTATTAGTTGTTTTAGGATGGATAAGCCATTGCACCTCCTCCCGTCACCTCAGTTTCCTCATCTGTAAAACTGGACAATAGTGCCTATAGTGGCTATATCATGAGATTGCTTTGGGGATCAAATCAGATATGTAAAGTGCATTTAAAAAAATCTTAAAAGTACCATAAGAATGCTAGCTGTTGTTATAATGGAAAGGGCTTTGGATTTGGAACCACAAGACCTGAGCGTGGTATCCCACTCTACTGCTAATAAGTATGTACCTTACACAAACTACTTCACCTCAATGTTCAATTCAATTCAATAACATTTATTAAGTGCGCTGTGCTAGCCCTGGGGATATGAAATGAGACAAAAGACAGTCACTACCTCAAGGAGCTTACAACCTAATGGGAGAGACAACATGCAAACAGAAGATACAAAGCAATAGGAAATAATTAAAAGAGGGAAGGCACTGGAATTAAAAGACAGAGAGACAAAGAGACACAGAGACAGAGAAATGGAGAGAGAGAGACAAGAGAGAGAATGAGAGACAGAGAGAGAATGACAGAGACAGAGAAAGAGAATGAGAGACAAACAGAGACAGAGAGAGGAGAGAGACACAATTATCTGACCAATACCAAACCATGGGTTACTGAGAGAATCAGAACTAAAGCTCAAGTCTCCTTACACTCACTTTGCATCACATCACACTGTCCCCTTGAACAAAGTCAATGTCTCATTGCTTCAGTCAGTCAGCAAGTACTTTTTAAGTCCTTATTATGTGCTAGGCACCATTGCTAAGCACTAGAGGTGTGAAGAAAGGTAAAAATAGTCCCTGCCCTCAAGAAGCTTATATTCAAATAGGGGAGACAACATCTAAATAAAAAGGTATATATAAGAAAAATACGGAGTATGCACTGAGTACTGTGTTAGCCTTTGGTACAAAGACAAAAAAAGAAACAGTCCCTTCTCTCATAAAGAGGTCTGAGTTCTAGTCTGGATTCTCTTACTGTCATTTGTCAAATGTGATCCCTAAATCACATTTTATCTATCTCTAAAATGGAAGAGTTGGACTGAATAATAACCAGCATTTGTAAAGAGCCTTGAGGTGTACAAAGCACTTTACAAATTCAATCTCATTTGATCCTCATAACAACCCTGGGAAGTAGGTGCTATTTTTATCCCCATTTTACAGCTGAGGAAACTGAGGCAGACAGGTTCAGTGACTTGCTCAAGGTCACACATCTAGTAAATGTTTGAGGATGGATTTTAACTCAAGACTTCCAAACTCCTAGTCCCATGTTCTATCCACTTCGATATCTAGATGCCTAGATGATTTCTAAAGGTGCTTCCAAGTGCCAGGTTTTATGAAATAACTCGAAAACCCTAGTGGTGATATCCCAGTACTGTCTTTGAACTCCATCCACCCCTTTCTTAAAATCACAAAAATAACTTCCAGCCAACAATGTCTCCTAGCACAAAATCTTCTCAAAATGACATTGGTTAATGAATTATTAATGCTAAGGTTAATGAATTAGGGAATGGGGATAAAGATAAAAGGGACAGAAAGAATCCTAAAATGGAAGGGGTGATTCTCACAATGGAAGGGAAGATAAACTAATATTAAAGAACAAAAGATTGAGGGGAAAAAACCAGCAGGAAAACTTTTTTCTTTTTTTTAACCAAAAAGAGAACTCCCTATAAAGCTTAAAATAAACGGTTTACTTTGGGAAACCAATCTGTGCATTGGATGTATTGAGACTGCAATAAAAAAAAAATTGAGATCCTCATCATGCAACTTCTGTGCTGGCAAGCATCTTAGAGGGTAACCCCTTCACCTTGTAGAAGAGGAAACTGAAGCACCAAGAGGGGAAATATGTCCACCATTTCCACCACTAATGAGAAATATAACCAGGACCAGAAATGAAGTCCCCTGATCCCTGGGCCAAAGGACATCCCTGCCTCCTGCCTTGGTCAGGATTTAACTTGTGGGTTCTTCATTGTCTGGGCCCTGCCTTTGTTTTCCTCTTTCCCTCTGGGTAATTAATTCAGTTCACATAGTGACTGAACAATCTGAGCTGGAACAGGATGGTCTCATTTCACTGAGTTTAGATGGACATTATAAGGACTGTTCTTGAAGTGTGAGAGTCAGAGCCATTTATGCTGCTCTCTTTCCTTACTGGAGGAAAAATCGGATGCAAAAATACCGTGGGGAATTTCAGAGTAAATCATTGCCATTCCATTCCATATCTGTGCCAGTGAAAACAATAAGGTAGCAATAAAGTGAAGAAAAAGTATGCTAAGCATGCCATGATTCTAAAGGTTGGGCTAATGGTACTAAGGAAACAGGATAGATAATGAAAATAGTTTAGAGGCCAAGGCTATTATATATCAATTAGAATACAATATGCTTATGTTTAGAGAATGCAGCACAGAATTTAGTTATGAGATAAACTCAGCACCATTTTATGGCTAAGATACGACTCAATCTGCCCTGGTGGGTGTCTGGCTAGATTGGAAAATTTCCTAATGACCCCCATCTTACTCATTTTCCTAACATGTAAAGACCAGGTCAACATGATACCTTAGAATCATGGAAATTTAGAACTGGAAGGGATTTCAAAGCTTTTCTAATACAACAGCCCATTTTATGGAAGAGGAAATCAAGGAACTGAGAAGCAAAGTGTATTGTTCACACAGCTATGTGGTCAGGCAGTTGGTCAACAAATATTTCTCAAGTTATGTTCTAAGCAATAGGGATGCATAGAAAGGTAATTAAAAAATCAGTCACTGCCTTCAAGGAGCATATACTCTAACGGAAGAGACAACATGTAAATAACCAGTTACATGTAAGATAAATACAGAGTGAATGGAAGGGAATATAATAGAGAAGGGACAAGCAAGAGGAGAGACTGGAAGGCTTTCTACAGATGAGCTTTGAGATTAGTCCTGAACAAAACCAGGGAAATGAGGAAGTGGAGCTGAGAAACGAGGCCATTCCAGATGACTGTGAACAGGAGATAGAGTGTCGCCTACAAGTAGGTCAGGGTAGCTAGAGAATGATAACTAATATTTATATAGCACCTACTATGTGCTTGGCACTAGACTAAGTGCTTTACAATTATTATCTCATTTGGTCTTCTCTGTCTGAGACAGAGGTTACTTGACTGGTCCAGGGTTACACAACTAGTTAAGTGTCTGAGGCTGGATTTGAACTCAGATCTTCCTGATTCTAGACCTGTGTTTTATGTACTATTCTGCTTGGCTGCTTAGTAGAGAACATGGAGGGTAGGAAATAAAGTGAAAAAACTGAAAACGTCAGGAGGGACCAGGTTTAAGAAGCTTTAATTGCCAAGAAAAGGAGTTTATATTTGACTCTGTAGGGGATAAGGAGGGGCAGGGATGGTGACATAAGCAGACCTGCACTTGAGAATAATAACCGTGACAGTTGAGCAGAGGATGTATTGGAGTTGGGGGAGACAAGCCAGGGAGATCAATTAGAAATCTATTTTTATAGTGTAGGAAAGAGTGGATGACAGCCTGAACTTGGGTAATGACTGGGTAAATAGAGACCTAAATGAGAAATGGTCAGAAGGTAGAAATGACAAGATTTAGCTATAGATTGGATATAAGAGGTAAGGATGAGTCAAAAGTCAAGGATGATACTGAGTCTTCGGGTAACTAGAAGGCTGGGAGCGCTTGTGCTGATAATAAAGGAGTGAAGACTGGAGGGGACAGATGGGAACAATGTGTGGCAGAACCAGGAATACAAGTTGTCCTCTGATTCTCAAGTACAGCATTTTTTCTACTATATTGTCCTTCTTCCAAGAGCGTGTGTCTTGGGATCCCATTTGTACCTTTGCTATGGAGGGGATCCTAGTTTATTCATTTAAGGCTCTATACCTTCATGAGAACTGTCATTTTCTGAAAATATTTACTGAGGGTAGTTTCTGGGAGGGAAGACAGTACCAGAATGGTGGGTGATGCAATATGAAGATTGGTTGAAGATTCTGGGGTTATTATGCCTGGAGAATAGAAGACTGAGGAAGAATATGGTAGCCGTCAAGTAGAAGGAGAATGGGATTCATTTTACAAGATGAAAGTACTGAGGACAAAGGCTAAAAATTATAGGAGGCCATCTGAGGCTTGATGCAAGAAGGACTTCCTAATACCTCAGAGGAGAAGTGGGCTCCCAAGAAAGAGCCTGATGGTTGAATGGGTATGATCATTTACCCTTCAGAAGTCAACACATGCTACAAATTAGAGCTTGATTTATTATTTTGATGATTGTCTAGACTTAAGAAAGGAATGGAAAAATGTTAATAATGCAGATTAAATTTTAAAATGTGTGTGGCTCAGTGGATTGAGTGCTGGGTTTGAAGTAGGGAAGACCTGAGTTCGAGTCTAGCCTCAGACACTCACTAACTGTGACTTTGGACAAGTCACTTAGCCTTTGTTTGCCTTAATCCACTGGAGAAGGAAATGGTAAACCCAAGAAAACTCCACAGGGGACCATGAAGAGTTGGACATGACTGAATAGCAATACATTTTTAGAGAACTGGTTGTTAAGCATTTACCAGCACATTCCTGATCTGACCTATCCAAAAATGGATTGTGTTGCTCTGGGATGTATTGTTATGGTTGAATTCTGAGATTCTCTGATCTTATTGACTGAACATAGGGTTCAACTAGTGTATTCCCTGGAACAATTGCTCCATTTTAGTCCTTCCCTAAATCATTCAGATGATTGGGAAATGACACTTAGTCATCTGACTCAAAGAGTGATCAGGGTCATTACTTTAGAACCTTCCTAGATAAGTTGGCCCCCACGTTTCCTGACTTAGCAGAATTCCCCCACTTTCCCCATGGAACAGTTAAAGCAGTAATCATCTGTTTTACACTGGCAGCTTGGGGTCACTTCAGATAAATTGGGAAGAAGAAGAAGAAGAAGAAGAAGAAGAAGAAGAAGAAGAAGAAGAAGAAGAAGAAGAAGAAGAAGGAGGAGGAGGAGGAGGAGGAGGAGGAGGAGGAG
>NW_027186296.1:107741213-107776456 GCF_028583685.1 Petaurus breviceps papuanus
GGAGGAGGAGGAGGAGGAGGAAGAAAAAGAAGAGAAAGTCCAATATTTATATAGTGCTTTGAAGTTTGTAAAGAATTTTACAAATATTATTAATAATCCAATATGGCAATGCTCTTTCCAGAGATCTGGATATCAAAGGAAGATGTAAACATGACAGGACTCTGGTGGTATTTTAGGGATGTCCCTTAAGCATGATGGAAGAGGTTCTCTAAAATGCCCTCACTGAGGGTATTGAGTGGTTCTCTTCTCTTTGCCTCCCCAGCTAAGCAGACAATAGAAGGTCAGGTTGGTATCACAAATCAAGCCTCTCTAGATGGACTAATAAGTTAGCATGGGGCCCATCATCATGTCACAGCTTCATTCCATTTGGATGGCACACTAGTCTTCTTAGGCTGTGTGTGGCCTTTGTGCAGCTGTGGGTGGAGGGGGTAGTCTAGAGCTATGATTTCACTGGTGTAGGGAACTTCCCTATAAGGAAACTCCCTCTACCAGTACACATCAGCAATTGTTCCATAACTGTTATTAAGCTTCCCGGGGCAGCAAGAGGTTAAATGACTTGGCCAGAGTCACATAACTACTATTAGACATAGCTTTCCATCCACCCCAACAGGATCACCTCTGAACCCTGTCCTCAGGATGACAAAAATTTTTAAAACAAAATTAAAATACTAATATTTCTAGACTAGGGTGGGCTCACCAGGCATTCTCCCCCCGCCCCACACACACACAATAAGCACAATTCTGTTATCACATCTAATAAGCTCCATTATCTCATCCTTTGTATTTGTATCTCTAGCACCAAGCATAGTGGTTGACATATGCCACCTATTAATAAATCTTTGTTGATCAATTAATTGATTTATAATAATCCACACAGCTGAATACTGTTCTTTCTGTCATAGCATTGAGCATCTAAGTAAATGGATCCTCATATTGGAAATGTTTAAGCAGAAACTGGATGATCATTTGCAAGATACTGCAAGAACCTTTCTAACTCTGAGATTATATGACCCAAGTCACAGCTCTTTTCATGCTGAACACTCACAATTATGAAGTTTTATTACAATTTAAAATGGGATGAGGGTGGGGGTCCAGAAATATGATATCATCTGGGTGAGGGGGAATGCCATGGTGGAAACTCCATCCCCAGGTGCTGAACATCTATAATTGATAGTCAGAAGAGGGCTTCCTGAAATTGGGAGAGGTTGCAATTTGCCCTGGGTCACACAACTGCTGTGTGTCAGCAACAGGATGTGAAGCTCGGTTTTCCCTGCTTTAAGTCTGACTCTGCCTCTTATCTATTTGAAGGTGCTACTGACAATTTTATTATTCAGGCTGGTTTCCAATTGTCTGTGACTTCTCCTTGTTTCAGGTGATGACACACATTTACGCCCAGAGAGAAGAGTCTTTGCGGCTGAAAGGAAGAATTAAAAAGTACCATGGATAGAGCAATGGAGACCATTAAGATGGAGAGGGGTGGAAGTGAAGGGAGGGAAACTCCTATTGTCTCTTGTCCCTATCAGATCTTCTCCATGAAAGGCTCTGCTTTCTTTAGGTAGATAACCACTCCTCAGCTTAGCCTTTCTATTACCCCTCAGTATAATTTGGAGATTTAGAGAACCTTTGAAAACAACCTTTACTGCCTCCCATAAGAATTGTTTCAGTAATTCAAAAATGAACTTTCCAGGGCTATTGCAGGTATTTTTCCAGGACCTCAAATCAATTGTCTCTGCTTCTTCCTGCTTTAATAGCATCTGCAAGTAGGTGTGACATTTCACGAAGAGTTTCAAGTCAGAGATGGGCCGGCCACAAAGCTATCTCCCTGAGGGCTACTGTAAACAGGTAATCCAGCCTCCTCCTTTCTTCCTCATCCCCCTCTCTACCCCTCCCCATCATTGATCCTCTTGCCCAGCTGGTCTTTAAAGAACCTGGAAGCATGCACAGGATGCCGGTTCTTTAGAATGTTGACCCAATGAAAAGGGAGCTCAAGATAGGCTGATGGGTTGCCTAAATCACATTCAATCAGCATTGGCCTCACTTGGGAAATTTTTATTTAACTTAAATTCTTCTTAACCAAACACTGAATATAGTATGTCAGAGCTAAGAAAATCTCAGACATTTATCTCCTGGCATTTTACAAGAAACTGAGGCCTTGAGGATAATAGGGATAGGAACTGGATTGTGGTTTCATTGGAATAGGGAACTCCCAGGTGAAGAAACTCCTATTAATGCAGGTCAGCACCTCATTTGGAAGTTCTTTGTCATATGATTACAAAATAAACTATATTGAAAGGAAGTTATCAAAATATTTTTGGAAAAAGTTCACAAATTCCAGGTTAAAAACTCTTCTAGAGAGTTGTTCAGATGCCTGAGATGTTAAGTAGTCACAGCCAGTATGTCAGAGATCAGCCTTGAAGGGAGGCTCTCTATCCCCTTAACTGTGCCCAGAGAAGATGTGACATGGTCAAAGTAAGGACAGACAGACCTAGGATGCAGTTCTCCTGGGTCCCAGTCCCTGCTTTTCTCACTATTTCCTGGCTGAAGTAGATCTCAGAGTTCACTGAGTCGGACCCCCACAAACATGGTAATTATCAGGTGAGTAGGATCAGTATGGGGTTGCCAGTTCGGATCATCCAAGACCCTTGGTGAAATTTCAGCATCAAGCCTAGAGCTGGGTGCGGAAGCTTGGGCTATTAGGTTTGGTTATCTGCACTCAGTGGAGTGGGAGCTAAAGGAGCATTTCCATGTGTTCTGTGAAGATATAGCTGGTGGGTCAGCTACATAACAGAGGTCCAGATGAATGGCTTCTCTGAGAGCTTGCAGAAGATATTCACAGAATCTTAGAGATGCGAAGGGACGTCAGATGGGCCCTGCCTCCATCTCGTCTACACTCCCCACCTAGTGCTTAGCATGGGAGAAAACTAGCCCACAGACCCAGAGTTTGATGAGTCACTCACTTCCTGTGAATTCTAGGAGTCACATTTACAGTTTTAGCTAATTGTTTCTCTAATTAAGCTAAAGTTTATTTTAATTATAACAGAGACCTCTTTCATATGGAAAACTGAGAAACAAAAGATTGAACTGGGAGGGATAAAGCCCAGGAAAATTCGCATGAAAAAAAGTCTTGAGTTTAGCTCTCACATTTGAAAACCGAGTACTTTGTGGGTCTGCTTTCTCATATTATGATGTATTTAAGTTAATTTGACCGGTGGGAGGGCTTAGTTATTCAAATGATTTAATGGGATTTAAGCTGGTTACTCTCTAGGCTGGGGGTGGATCAGAGTGGGCTGGATGGGGTTCTCCTTTCTTTAAGGAAAATATCCCCACACTTGTGCAGGCCAAAGTAATTAAGTAATTAGCAAAGGCATTTGTCAAAATGCCCAGTGGGACTGAATGAATGACAGCTGAGAGAGTGGGGAGAAGCTGGCCCGGAGCCCTTCTTCCCTAGGATGGGATTGTGCCAAACCTGGAAGCTTGCATGGAAATGTCAGTTTGAGACTTCAGAATCCTAACTCAACCTTTGGGGTTCAAGTTCATTTCCATTTGACAAAAAACTATATTCCCAGTTCTAAAGAAATAACTTTGAAAGATTTTGGGGACATCAAAGAAATCACATTAGTTAGTAAAGGGGAAACATATGGGGTCATTTTCCCTTTAACAAGATTTGAAAATATAAAGGAGATTTCCACAATGTAAAATGGAAGCCAAAATTTAAAGAAGGGCCTTAGAGACAATCAGATCTGAGCCCCTCTTTTTACAGATGGGGAAATCGAGGCTCAGAGGTATTGAATGACTTGTCCAACATTAGTCACACAGTTAGTAAAAGACTAGATGTGGTGGGGTAAGGGAGAATGTGGAGTCAAGCAAAGATAATGCTAAGATTATGGACCCAAGAGACTGGAAGAATAGTGATGCTGTCAACCAGGAGAAGAATGAATCGGGAAAAAGATCATGATTTCTATTTTGGCCACGTGGAGCTCAAGATGCCTATGGAAATGTCCATCAGCATTTCATCATTTCTACCTCTACAACATCTTTGACACCTAATCCCTTCTCACTACTCCTGTGGTTACTAACACTAACTTCTTAATTAGTCTCTCCCTCAAGCCTCTTCCCTCTTCAATCTATGCTCCACATGGCTACCAAAGTGAGCATAAGTTTGACCATGTCACTCCCCTCCTCCATATGCTCCAATGGCTCCCTATTGCCTCTTAAATAAAATAGAAAGGCCTATTTGGCATTTAAAACCTTTCATACTCTGGACTGTCTTTTCCTTACTCTACAATCCAGACAAACTGGCCTTCTTGCACTTGGCACTTTATCTCCATTGCAACCTTGGCAATGTCTATCCCCTATGCCTGGAATTACCTGATTCTTGGAATCCCTTGTCTGCTTCAAGAATTAGCTCCATTAGTACAACTTTCCTAAGGAAGTCTTTCTTGATCTCTTCCCAGCTATTTATGTGTCCCTGGCCAAAACCATTTTGTATTTATTTTATATCTATTTTCTATATACTTGTATATGCACAAGTTATGCTGTTAAATAGAATGCAAACTCCTTGAGAAGAGGAATTATTTTATTTTATCTCTGTATTCCCAGCACCTGGCATATAGTAGCCACTTGCTTGCTGATGGACAACAGTGCTTTATATTACAAAGAGATTTAGTGAGAGAGAAAGAATCCTGGTGAAAAGGCTAACAGATTTAGTGATTGGTAGGTCACTGGTAACTTGAAAAGAGCTGTTGCCCTTTTTTAATGGGGAGTAGATAGAAACCAGATCCCATCGTATTCGAAGATGAGTGGGTGGCAAGAAAAAGGAGGTGAAATTAGTCTTATGGAATTTGGTGGTAAAAGGAAACAAAGAAATAAGGTGATAGTTCAATGTGAGTAGTGTCAAATACATTCAACTTGGTGTTCAGAAGATCTGGGTTTAAGTCCCAGGTCTTCCACTTACTAACACTGGGAACTTTGAGTAATTGAGTGCCTCAGTTTCCTTATCTGTAAAAATATGGATAATCCATACCTCAGAGTATGATTATAAGGAACAAGTGAGATAATATATGAGAAAGAACTTTGTCAACTCTAAAGCATTGCATGATTGAAAGAGATTATTATTTAGGAAAAGCAAGGTCAAAGGTATATCTTTTTGGTACAGGAGAGATCTCTGCATGTTTGTAGGTAGAAGAGAAGGAGAAACTGAAGATCTGAGAGGAAGGGATAATTGGAGGAATGAGGCTCAGGAGGCCATGGAAGGGGATGAATTGCAGTTTGCTTTGGAAAAGAGAGCAGCATGACATCCTTTGGGATAGGAAAGAAGGAAGAAGAGAGAGGCTACATGGATAGATGTCTTTTATAATGAAAAGGAAGGGGATTGAGGAAAGCTGTGCATTGTAGAAGTAACTTTCATAGGTGCTAGGGTAGACACAGAGTTAAGGGAAGTGAATGGTCTGAATAAAGGACAAGTCTAGCTCTTGGGGGCAAGATGCATATATGCTATGAATGGCAGGGTGGATAAGAGTAACGAGGAGGTAAAAAGTGTGGTACAAATAGTTGGTATGAACTTCAAAATAAGAAAAATGGAGTAATGGTGGTGAATCAGGGTTCTGAAAGTAGCATGGTGAGGAGTCAAGAAAAGATTGACTTAGTGAGATGAAGAGAAAGAGAGAAAGTAAGATCTCCAAAGGATAAGGTCACGGGAGATGTGACAGCAACTTCAAAAATCCAGATTTCCTAGATATCTCTTAAGCATGATACTTACAGAGGTGATATGTTATCTAATCTTAGAGAATGTAGAATCAGCAAGGTCAGTTATGAGGGGCTATGCAACGTAATGGAGAGATAAAATTCAAGGTGAGGAATGTACCATGGCTTTTCTCAAACAGGGTGATGCATTATACTGGAAAGACCAATGGATTTAGAATCAGAGGACCTGCCTTCTTCAAGTTAACAAGACTCATTACTCAACAAGCATTTATTAAATACCTACTATAGATCAAGCACTAGGCTAAGGCTGGGGACACAAAGAAAGGAAAAAAACCCCAGTCTATTAAAGAGCTTGTATTGATGGGAAAAGAGAATAAATTGGAGGTAATTGCAGATGGAAGTCTCTGGCAGTCAGAGGGAATGGGAGAGACTTCTAACAGAGGTAGGATTTTAGCTGAGATCCGAAGGAAGCCTGGGAAGCCAGGAGACAGGCTCAGGGAACCATCAGAGAAAATGCCCAGAGTTTGGAGATAGAGTATCTTGTGCAAGGAACAGTAAGGAAGTCAGTATCACTGAATTGAAGAATGGGAGGGCGGGGATGAGGGTTAGAGGTGGGTATAAAGTATAAGAACACTGGAAAGGTGGAAGGGGGACAGGTTATGAAGCCCTCAACACCCCAGATTTCACAGCACACTTGGTAAAATTTGCCATGGTTTAACTTTAGATTAAAGTTAAACTGGATTCAACAATGTTTAAAACTCCTTCCAAATTCATGACCATGATATTTAAAGTCAATAATTCTTAGTTTAGTGTCCATCTGATCTGTGCATCTTACCTTTCTAAGGCATTTTATCTAGGTAACTATCTAGCCTAAGGTTGGGAAACCTGTGACTTCAAGGCCACATGTGGCCTTCTAAGTCCTCAAGTGGGGCCCTTTGACTGAATCCAAACTTCACAGAACAAATCCCCTTAATTAGATAATTTATTTTTGGTCCCCCACCCTTGATTTAGCCTATCTCCTGCTAGGGAGATCCATTTATTGGGATTGCCCTCATGGCATACCATTAGTTATCTCTTCATTTTGCATTTCTTTAATACACTGAATCATGTAATATTCTAGATTAGGGTACTGTGTCTGGATCTTATCTTCCTGTTAGACCATAAGCTAGGGATTGTGTCTTATCTAAACTTTACATCTCCTCCAGTACCTAGTACAGGACTCTATAGATAAGAGATACTTAATCCATGTTTGTTAAATGAATAAAATATTTCCCTCTCTAAGTGTAGCAGTTCTCTTTGGTGATCTCCCCTAGTGCCTTGGTCAGTCATGCCATGTGGCCTATGGATTTGGCTTCTTTGGCAACTGTAGTCTCTGGGTTTACAGTGTCAGCTACTATCATAGGAATTTCAAAAAATTCCTCTTTTTCATTTTCCTTTGAATTGGGCATCTACTAAGTGCCTCACACAGTGTTCAGTGCCAGAGGGGCACAAAGGTTTGGAAGACATAGCCCTGGTCTCTTATCTGGTACCCACTGACACCAGTTTTAATACATGGAAAACAAGGCAGAAAAATGTCTGAACCCTAACATTTTGGAAGTCACCGAACAAATCTAGATTCAATACCTTCTGATACTCCCCCTAGAGCAAAGGTGTTAACACTATTTAATGATAACAATGTCAATCCATGTTTATTTAGGGCTTTGTGGGAAAATAAATTTTTTCATCTAGTCCTTTTAATAACCTTGTGAAGTAGGCATAATTTTTATTGCCATTATGCAAATGAGTAAACTGAGAATCAGAGAGTTTAAGTGATTTGTCAAGGTCATATATGCAGCCTACTTTGCAAAGATGTTGGCTGAAGGGATGGACATCTCCAAAGTGATACAGTGAACTTTCAGTTTTCAAGGGACATATTTCTGCACACCCCAAATGTTCACTTATATCACTAGCCCAAATATTTCAGATGAAAATTTAATCTTAGTTGTCCATAGATTTTTCTGACCTTACAGAGGGAATGCAGCTTTAGATTCCTTTTGAGGGCTCTAATTCGCTCTAACCGTAACTCAAATGTGCTTGCCATGAGTACCTTTTGCTTGGGATGATCCTTCCATGCCGTGGCCATCCCTGTGAAAATATGAGTCTGAGACTGACATCTAGTGGACAATCTCAGAAACACATGTTCAAGTATAAGGTCCATAACTTTCACCTACAGAACTTCAATTACATTAAATTTTATGTTTAACCATGTGGAAAATAATTATCACCAAAAATGAAACAAGGTCAAATGAATGTATTTTTAGGGCAGGGGAGATCTGTGCTCTCCATGACTAGAATTTCTTGAGTTAGAACAAGTGAATGAATCAACTAGCCAGATAGTGTGAAAGGGCTAATGAATGTCAGTCAGTGAACAAGTATTTATTTCTTTTTTTTTAAATATGTTTTATTTTTTCCCCACAATTATATGTTAAAACCATTTCTTTGACTTTTTTAAGTTTTGAGTTCCAAATTCTACCCCTCCCTCACTTAGAGCTATCAGATATAGTTTATACATGTGCAATCATGTAAAACATCCATATTAGTCATTTTGTACACGAAGACTCAAATAAAAGAAAGAAAATGGAAAAGAGCATGCTTCAGTCTCTATTCAAACAATATCAGTTCTTTCTCTTGAGGTGGATAGCATGCTTTCTCATGAGTCCTTTGTGATTGTCTTGGATCATTGTATTGCTGAGAATAGCTAAGTCATTCATAGTTTTTCATAGAATAATATTGTCATTGCTGTGTACAATGTTCTCATGGTTCTGTTCACTTCACTTTGCATCAGTTCATGTAAGTCTTTCCAGGTTTTTCTGAAATCATCCTGATTTGAACAAATATTTATTAAGCTTTTACTGTGTCAGACCCTGAATTACATTCTGGGGATACAAAGAAAGTCAAAAAACAATTTCCACTCTCAAAGAATTCACATTATATGGGTGAAACAACATGCAGGCGTAATAAGTAAATACCAAATGATTTCAGGAAAATAGGGAGGCATTAACAGATGAAAGAATCCAGAAAGGCATCTCGTATGAGGCAGTACTTGATCTAAGCACGTCATAAGAAGTAGATGTGAGGAGGGAGTGCATTCCACAAAAGGCAAACAGCCTGGGCAAACTTGCAGAGCTAGGAGATAGGATGTCGCATGAGAAGAACAGGAAAAAAGTCAGTTTGGTGGCATGTAGAGTGCCTGGTAATGTACAAAAGTCCTAGAAAGAGAAACTTGGGTTCAAAAAAATCAAATAAAGAATGAGAAGCATCACTGGACAACAGTGTGCATGATGTGGGGTCTTTAATGGGGCAGAAGCTCAATATGAGTTAGCAATGTGACATGTCAGCTAAAAAAAAATAGTGTGGTCTTAGGTCATGAACAAGGTCAGAACAAGGGATGTGAGAGTCTCAATTGTACTCTGTCTTGGTCAGACTGCATCTGAGGCCTCGTGCTCTGTTCTGGGCACTGCATTTTAAGAAATACAGTGACAAGCTGGAGTGTATCCAGGGTATAACCAGGGTAGCTGGGGGACAAAAGATGCTGCCACATGAGAACTGGATGAAGAAACTGGATGTTTAGCCTGGCGAAGAGAAGGCATGTGGGGAAAGAGTCACATAATTGTCAAATACTCCAAGGGCTGACATAAATAAAGGGGGCAAGTTTGGGTGAAGGGATAGATTTGTTCTACTTCATTCCCAAAGTCAGACCTACGAACAATGGGAGGGTAATTACTTAGAGGCAGGTTTTTGGCCTCATAGTAGGAAAAAATCTTAACAATCAGAGCTCTTCTGAAGCAGACCGATGGCTTTGGGAGGTAGTTGCCCACTCTCCCTTCACTGAAGAGCTTTAAACCAAGGTTGACTGGACTCTTATCTGGCTATTTTAGGCAGCATCCTTGTTTAGCTGTGGTTGAACTAGATAACCTCTGGTCTCTTCCCATTTTACTATTTATTATGTGAGACCTTGGATAGGTCACTTGAACAATAGCAGCCTCTGTTTCCTTATCTACAAACTAGGGATGGTATTTCCTGCTTTACTTACTTTACTAGAATGTAACATTCAGAAGAGATAAAATATCTAAAATGCTTCATAAAGCCCTATGTAAATCCAAGCAAGGACACCATTATTATCTTTTCCCCAGGTAGAGGACAACCCATTATTCAGGGTAAAGGTGGAAAGCCTAAGAGAACCAAACCCTTTGAGTTAAAAGCCCTGAATGGAGGTATGACAGGAATATGTAATAAATTTCTAAACTTACTCTTCACTCTCATTGTGGCCTCTGTTTATCTAATTTACCCTTAATAGCTAACACTTACATATCCCTAGAAGGGCAGCTAGGTGGTACAGTGGATAGAGCCTAGAGTCAGGAAGACTCATCTTCCTGAGTACAAATCTGACCTCGGACACTTAATAGCTGAGTGACCCTGGGCAAGTCACTTACTCCTGTTGGCCTCAGTTTCCTTATGTGCAAAATAAGATGGAGAAGGAAATGGCAAATCACTCCAGTGTTTTTGCCCAGAAAACCCCAAAATGGGGTCACAGAGAGTTGAACACGACTGAAATGACTCAACAGCAACAAAAACATAGCACTTACTATGTACCAAGCACTCTGCTGAGCCCCTTACAGTTGCTACCACATTTGAGACTCAGAACAGACCTGAGAGGTACGTACTATTGTCATCCCTATTATAAATTTAATGAGAAGACCGAGGCAGGCAAAGGTGTGACCCTGGGCAAGTCACTTAGACCTCTCTGATCCTCAGTTTTGTCATCTATAAAATAAGAGGCCTCTAAGACCCCTTCTAGCATTAACTCTATGGCCCCATGACTCTCTGCTAACCCTAACTGATTGCTGCTCATGGCCTGCTAATCCTCACCTGGGGGTTATCCTTACCGTCCAGGTTTCCACACCTATTCTCTGGTTGCTGAGCATCGTTATTGAAGAAAGCCACAGAATCAAGCTGATTGCAGCCACTAACACATTTATGGTGTTTAATGAAAGCCAGGCCCTTGCTGCTACTAACAGTCCTATTCTTTTCTTATGGACTCCCTGTCTCACTACCCTTAGGGACTATTCTGAATCATTTCTTCTTTCCTTAAACCCCAACCAAGAACCCCATACCCCACCATTACAGCAGCTGACAGCCTCCTGCTTTACTGAAGAGACTGAGGCCATCCCAAGAGGTACCTTTCTCTATTCCTCAAAACACTGTTTTATCCACTCCCTCCTCCCCACCCAACCCTAGTAACAAAGGAAAAAGGGGAAAAACAGGTCAGCAAGACAAGCCAAACACATTGACTGTGGCTGACAACACATGTAATAATCCACAGACTTAATCCCTCACCTCTTCGATGAAAAGAGGGAAGCACATTTTCTCAAGCTTAGTCATCACAGTTACACAGCATTGAGTTTCAATTTATTGGGCTTTTTTCCACTTAAGTAGTCATAGTCATTGTTTATGTTATCCTCTTGGTTATATAAATTTCACAACTACAGCAGGTTATATGTCTTCCCAAGTTTCCCTGAATTCTTCGTATTTGTTGTATCTTATGGTAGAGTAATAGTCTCCTTTCATGTGGGTATCACAACTTGTCCATCCTTCCCCCATGATGGGTGGGTATCTCCTTTGCTTCCTATTCCTTGCTACCACTGCCCTCTTACGTATACCTTTCATGTCCTTGGCCTCCGAGATGCCATGCTTCCACTCTTTCTGCCCAACAACTCTGATTTTGTCTCTTTCACTGACTCATAAGGGGAGTATTACCCAAGGATTTATCCTTGGCTTTCTTCTCTTTCTATATTTTCTTCTTCAACAATATTTTCACTTTTATGGCTTCAATGACCACTTCTAAGCAGATGACCCCCACATCTATTTCTCTGATGAGCTCTAGACTCTTTTCTCCAGTTACCCATAGACATCTCCATCTGGGTGTCCTACAGGCATCTCTGACTCAGCATGCTCAGAACTGAGCTTAAACCCCCAAGTCTGTTCCTTCTGATTTTACAATTTCTATCAGTGGCACTACATTCACATGGTCACCCATATTAAAAACCTTTGGATTTTGTTGTCATTTTGTTGTTTTTCAGTCATGTTGGATTCTTCATGACCCCCTTTTGGAATTTTCTTGGCAGAGATACTGGAGTGGCTTGCCATTTCCTTCTCAAGCTCATCTTACAGATGAGGAAACTGAGGCTAACAGGGTAAAGTGACTTGCCCAGGATCACATGGCTAGTCAATGTCTGAGGCCAGATTTGTACTCAGGAAAAGAAGTCTTCCTGACTCCAGGCCTTCCTGACTTCCAGAACTCTATCTACTGTGCCATCTTGCTGTCTCACCATTTGGATCACTTCCTTTTCCTGTGCTTCCATGTTTGTTGACAATTCCATTTCTGTAACATCTTTTACATATCTGTCTAATTTTTCTATCTGAGTGCTACCCTGCTAGTACAGACTAATGAGTGTGAGAAAAGGGAACCCAGTCCCACTCTTATCAGAAGTCAGGCTCCTCCAGGACTGAAGTTAAGTTAATAAGTGTTTATTAAGTCCTTTCTACATGCTAGGCTCTGTTCTAAGTGCTGGAAATAAACAGAAAGGCATAAGCAATCCTTGACCTCTAACATCTTATAATCAATGGTTCAAATCACATGCTTGGGTCTAGAACAGAGTGGAAAAGGGAGTGGCCACAGCTCCGAAGCAGAAGTTCTTCAATGTTTCAACAGGATTGAGAACTAGAAAGGAAGTCATCTCTTTAACAGGAATCACCCTTACATCCTGCTGCCAATAGCAAAATGCCCAAGTACAATCCCAAAACTGGATTAAAATGTAATTGGGCAATGTTTAACAAAATAAATAGAAATATAGTACAACATAGATAATGTTAACTCATGGTTTTCTAAGTTAATTTGCAACCTGTAGGGATCCATTTCTGTCTGAGTATGGCATCACCCCCCTACTCTAATGACCTTAGGAGTCAGTCTTGGCTGATGGGAAGCTGTAACTTTGTTGGACTCTTAGGTGAATTCACAGTATTTGTAGTTTAAGCACATGTTCAAGTCAGTTAGAAAGATATTTTTCTTGTTGGACCCTCTCACCAAAGATATAACTCAGGGTTTCTCAACCTTTAAAGTTTTGTGAAATCCAAGCAACAAATGTGAATTATTATGGGTCATAAGTATGGTATTAGGCAATGTCACTTAACTGTTTGGAAATTATACTTGGTATACTTGTGTGGATGGGGGTAGGGAAAGTTGTTTGGGTGTTTTGGTGAGGTGTCTGTTTGCCCAAAACAAAATGGGGTACAATGGAAAAAGTACTGTCTTTGGAGTCAAAGGACCTGTGTTCAGATCTTGCCTTTGTCATTTAGTATTTGTGTGACTTTGCCTAAATTATTTAATATTTCTATGCTTCTGTTTCTTCTGTAAAATTTTTTTTTCATTCTGTAAAATGAGGACATTGGACTAGATGGTCTCTAAGGCATGTTTTAGTTCTAAGTCTATCATCCTATGAAAATGTATCAACAGTTAAGGGGGAAAAAAAAGATTTGTGATCAGAGGAGGATGGAGGAAGAAAGATGTAGAGTGTTGATGGCACTAGAGGGGAGAGGATGAATGACTGACATGCTGTATTTTAAGAGTTGGTGGAGGGAATGTTTGTGACCTTGAACAAAGTGCTTCCAGAAAGGAAGAGAAACTGGACCTGATCCATAAAATGACTGGGTTGGCCTAGATTTCTCATGTCCTTAGAACTTCAATATTATTGGACATAGGTAATCCTGTGGCTCCAACATCTGCCAGTAGATATCAATTTCTTCTTTGGAGACTCTCTGCTCTAATTCTTCCAATGATTCTTTGGTATTACACATATGATTCTTGACTATTTCGCTTAATTACAATCTTTTATCTTATTTTTATTGATACCTTTTCATACATAATCCATTTCCTAATATATGAATCCTTCTTTCACCCAGTCATTCCCCTCTTTGTAAAAAAAAGATTATATTTTGTTTCATCTTGAACTTCTGAGGTGAAAAGGATCTGTGTAAGTTTACACATAATTTAAGAAAAAAAAAAGTCTTCCTCTCTGGTAGCAAGGACACATCAATGGCTTTGCATCTGACCTATAGCCACAGAATATTAGAGCTGGAAAGGTCTTTAGAATCATTGGGTCCAATCTCCTCATTTTGTGGATGAGGAAATTGGGGCACAGAGATTTGAAAAGTGTTGTCCAAGGTCACACAGCTAATTAGTTACAGCACTGACCACTTCCCAAGTAAGATTTTTTTAGCACAACATTTTAATGGGAAATTGCATTAGAACCCCACCCTCCGAGGGAACCGAGGGAGCGATTAGAGGCAATTAACTGACACAGAGGGAGGGAACATGCCTGAGGATAAAAGGTGAGGTTCCAGCTGTGATCGGAAGAAGGGAACAAACAGAAGGCCCAGTAGAGGTTAAAGAGTTCACAGAGGTAACCAGGCCAGAGGGCGGGAGCTCAGCAGCAGTTCTGAGTGAGGTGGGGGTCAGGAGCGTTTGCATGGAAGACAAGGAAAGCCCCATGGAGAGAAAAGTACTAGCCATCAGTGAATGACGGTTTGTCTCATGCAAAATCTCTGCCTGAAGCCAAGTCCTTCTGTGTCAACTGGGGTGCTAGCCATGCCCCCTTCCCCAGCTCCACTCCAGCTGCCTGCTGGAAGCCTGGACACAATGCCTTCTAACAGATTCTGATCTGCATTTTCTTTGTTCAGTTTAGAGCTATGGGTCATCAGAGATGGAGGGGGCCTTAGAAATCACCTAATAATAATAGAAATCACCCCTCTTTCTACCCACCAAGAAACTGTGGCCCAGAGGGGATGAAGAAACTTAACCAAGGTCACCTGCTTACAAGAGACAGAGCTTAGATTCTGATCTAGGATTCCTGACTCCCAGTACAGTACTCTTGGCATTACCCCTAAGCTGCCCATTCATTCATTAGCTCAATTTATTTATATTGCTTACCTAGAGGAAAATTAATTTGATTTGAAAAGGGTCTGATGCTACTGAAGTTCTCCTTAGTGGTAGGTGCAGCTTTAGTTGAAATATGATGGTGGGATTGTGGTTTGGGACATCCAATTTCATGTGAACAAATGGAAGTAATATATTAACATGGATAAAGAACTGAAAAGATGGTGTTAAAAAAAATAAAGATGAGTTTGAAGAACGGGATTGTCCTGAAAAGCATTCCACTTAACTGAAAGGTCAGAAAATATGAGAAATTTTTTTTTCTAGAAATGTATTTAATAACCATAACTCACATTTATATAGAATCACAAAATTTTAGGAATTGAAGGGATGTTGGTAGCTGTCTGTCCAAAGCATATCTCCCCAGAAATCCTCCTTACAACACATCCAACTATTGTTCGATTCGCTATCTGCTGGGAGTTTTTGTTTGGTTGTTTTTTCAGTCATCTCCAACTTTTTGTGATTCCCTTCTTTGGGGGTTTTGTTGGCAAGGATACTAGAGTGGTTTGCCATTTCCTTTTCCAGCTCATTTTATAGATGAGGGAATTGAGCCAAAGAGGGTTACACAGTTTACACACATTGTAACACAGGTTACACACATTGAGCCCAGGGTCACACAGTTAGTAAGTGTCTGAGGCCAGATTTGAACTCAGGAAAAGACCTGGAGCTCTAGCCACTGTACCACCTAGTTGCCCCAACTTGTCTCTGCTTGGAGATAGACCAATAATGAAAAGTTCACTACCTCCTGGGGTAGTCCATCTCACTTATAGAGAGCATTCAGGAAGTCAGAGTAGACAGAAAGCTAGCCTGGACTTAAGTCTCCCCTTGGATACATACTTTTTACAACTCTGGATATGTCACTTAACCTCTGAGGCAAGGTAACCAGCATTGGTGGAGTACCTCTAATGTATGGATTCCTCACACTGAGGAGATGCAGGATGATAGGTCTGCCCCAGCACTGGAAGTCAGGATGGGGAAAAAGGAAGAAGAAACAGTACTTTTAGAAAATCAATCTGGTGGTTCTGTGAAAGATGGAGTAGAGAGAATATAGCAATAGGAAGCCTAGGTGCTTACTGACAAATTTCCTGGGTCTCTTATCTAGAATAACCTGTTTCCAGCACCACTGTATTTATTCGCAGAATTATGATCTATTCAATTTAAAAGAAATGTTTACATCCAAAAAAAGATAGTATTTCACTCTCTGAAATTTCCAAGGGGAAATCCTCCCCCTGTCACCCAATAACAATAACAACAGCTCACAAAGGTGAAACATTTATATTTGGTTTCCTTGTGGATGCTGGTCTGAGGACCACAAAGTTTATGCAGAGAACACAGAAGGAATACAGTTTGGACTAGAAATAAGAACATTGTTCTGGCTGTTTGTTACTCATTGTCCCTTACTGATGTCAAAGAAATAACAAGTGTTTTCATGAAGTCAAAAGGCTGTGGTTTCCAGCTTGAGCTATAACCATTTTGGGACTACATGTGAAAAGTGAATATTTCAGAAAAAAAATTTTTGTAACAAGAATGTGATTCTTTTAAAAAATAATGGAACCAGCCACCTGAGAGAGTTTTTATATAAAAAATACTGTTTAAAAAGTTGAAACATAGGATTTGAACACTTGAAAAGGCTATGTGGTCAAATAATATCTGCCGGTCAATGACTCCCATCTTTCGTGATCCCATGAATGACCTCGTGGGAAACGTCTTGCTATTTTCATTTCAGTGGGCACAGAAATGACCAGAGAACCATTGTGCATTTGGTCCATGGTTTGAAGGCAGAGTACCCCATTGCAGGTGGGCATTAAGAAATGTCTTCCTTTTTATTTTGCATTTGGTCTCACGATCTTCATTGATAAATAGTTCTGGAATGAAAACAGAAACAAAAAAACCCCAGAATATTGGAAACAGCAAAACTTGCAGCAAGTAGTTTATCATGTAAGCTATTTTAATATTCAAATGATCTGTGACTTTGGCATCATGGGACATTCCCACTCTGATAATTCCCTCTAATGACACAGATTGCAACAGTTTATGATTTAATAGCCTGATAAATTTGGGGGCATTATGAGAAGCAAAGGAGGTTAAGTGAATTATCACAAAGGTGATAATGTCACAAAGCTAGTAAATGTCAAAGGTTGGATTAGAAACTAGGTCATCCAGATTCAAAACTCTGCCATCCATTCACTATAGTCTACCACAGCACTTTTACAGATTGCCTTAAATGAGTCATTAGCAGTCGCTATGGGCCAGACTGTAAATGAAAATTTTAAATAAATTGGAAGTTGTTAGACTAGATTATGAGACTATCACACTGGGAAACTGGAAAAAAAACCCCTCAAATTTTAGAAGGATATGAATATCCTTCTAAACAAAAAATCACATGCTCAGTTCAAACGTCTGTTAAATACCTACTGTGCTGTGGAAGGCACAAGGTTGAATAAGACATAGTTTAGGTGTTTACAGTGTAGAAGGAGATCAGAAATATATACAGATGTCTATGATACCAAGCAGTCTTTGATGAGTGTCAGGTAAGTGGTACAAACTTATATCCTACATAGAGGAGAAAAAGGAAGGAAGGAGGGAGAGAATAAAGAAAGAAAGGAAGGAAGGAAAGGAGGGAAGGAACAACCATTTATATAGTGCCTGTTGTGTGTCAGACTTAGGTGTGCTAAGCACTTAATTTTTACAATTTTTATTTGGTTTTTTTTTTGGAGGGGAAGGCAGGGCAATCAGGGTTAAGTGACTTGCCCAAGGTCACATGGCTAGTCAGTGTGATCAAGTGTCTGAGGCCAGGTTTGAACTCAGGTCCTCCTGACTCCAGGGCCGGTGCTCTATTCTCTGTACCACCTGGCCTCCCCTAAGCACTTGAAATGAAATTATGTCATTTGATCCTCACAACAACCCTAGAAGGTAAGTGCTATTATTACCCTCATTTTATAGCTGAGGTGGGGTGGCTAGGTAACTCAGTGAATAGAGCACTGGCCATGGAGTCAGGAGGACCTGAGTTCAAATCTGGCCTCAGACACTTAACACATACTAGCCTTGTGACCTTGGGCAAGTCACTTAACCCTGATTGCCGTGCCTTCCACCTCCAAAAAAAAAAAGCAAAAAAAAATTAATAAAAATTGAAAAATTGAAAAAATGCAATCTAATTTTATAGCTGAGGAAACTGAGGCAGACAGTGGTTAAGTGATTTGCCCAAGATCACACAGCTAGTAAGTGTCTGGGACAGGATTTGAACTCAGGTGTTCCTGACTCCAGAACCAGTGCTCTAGACACCTAGGTGCACCTAAAGGGAGGAAAGGAAGGAAGGAAGGAAGGAAGGAAGGAAGGAAGGAAGGAAGGAGAGAAGGAAGGAAAAGAAGAATGAGTTATAAGGTGTGGTAGAAAGAAGACTAGACTGATAGTCCAAAGCCCTGCATCTGAGTCCTGGTTCTGTCACTTGCTAATCCTATGTATGACCTTGGGCAAATTATTTTAACTCCTCTTGGTTTAGTTTATTTACCTATAAAATGGGCATAATGATGTCTACTCTTCTTATCTCATAGTATTATGGAGAGTATCAAATTACATCTTACATGTAAGATACGTTGTAGGTATAGTGTTATATAAACTCTAGCATTATTATTTTATATGGCTCTTATTCAGTAGCAGTAGAGACTAGTGATGGATTCCACCATTCCATGAGAGGATAGAATGGAAGCTGTAAAAATCACGCACCGGCAGAGAATAGAGGAGCACTGCTACGAACAGCAACAATATCAGCAGGATGATCAAGCCGATGATGACCCATTTAAACCGACGCCACACGATGAATTTCATTGTCTTGCACGGGTTGGTGAACCAAAGGAAGGAAGTTTCTGGTCGACTATATTTTGACAGAAGCAAAATGACTCACATGAAGCCTGAGGGCTAATTAAGTACTTTCATTTCATAATGGGAAGGTTACAGTTCAGCTAATAACTAATTCTATTCATGGAGTGAAGATAATATATTCGAATCTTAACAGACACATTACACATGGAAAATTCTAATGATCCAGGAGACAAATGGACCTCTGCTTCCACGACAAGGTAAAGAAAGGACAGAAGTAAACCAAGCCACTATCCCTCCTAGTAAATTAATTAGAATGGCACATAATTCATTCAATTTGGCAATTTGTCAACAAGAGTTTTCCAACCCTTAGGCAGGTTGGGATACCACAAAGACAAAGAGAACAGCTTACTTTGGTGGCTCTAGCTTGGGATTCATATTGGGCTCATCCCTTCCTTTTCCAGCTGGTCTTTCATCAACCTCCTTCTCATTGAGGACTTCCAGAGTCATCTCCACCTTGCCCTTCAGTAAATCAAAACAGGGTGAACACATGACATCAGATATTCAAAAATATTTCCCTTAAGTAGAAAACTTTTTTCCCCAAACAACGATTTTTGTTTCTTGTAAAATTATCTCTAGATGAATTTAAATTTTACTTAAGAACTTTTGTCAAATTTTCTCATATTTGGGCTTATTGACTAGATCTTTCATGGGAACTCAAGACCTCTCTGCTTCTTGTATTCTTTCTTCTCTGTTCTTCTTTTACCTGCTTTTCTTCCCTACCCCAAAGACCCATCTCCTTTCCTTTGTGACTCACCAATGCTTTCTTATTTCCAAAATGTATATGTGTTTTACCCTTTTAAGGTATGGTCTAGTCAGAAGACAGAAGTATAGACCAGACTTAACCAGTTAAAGATACCCAAGAAGGCTTTCAGGAAACCTGGGTCTTAGACCTGGTCTTGCTTCTAACCAACCATGGGGGAAAAAATCACTTAATTCTCTCTGAGTCTCAGTTTCATTATCTATAAAATGAGAGGGTTGGGCTAGAGTATGTTGAAGTACCCTTCTGGCTTTTCTGGAATATGGTATCAATAAAGGAATCTACTTCACTCAACTTATGTCTCCAGGATTATAATATAATTAATAATCAGTAAAGTTGTTGTTCAGTCATTTCAGTCATGTCTGACATTTCATGACTCTCTTTTTGCGGGATTTTCTTGGTGAAGATACTAGATGCCATTTCCTTCTCCAGTCATTTTATAGATGAAGAAACTGAGACAAATAGGGTTAAGTGACTTGCCTAGGGTTACACAGTTAGTTAAGTGTCAAGCTGAATTTGAACTCAGGTCTTCCTGACTCCAGGCCTAATGCTATATTTACTATATACTACCTAGCTGCCTAATAATCAGTAAAATAGCAGCTATCTATTTACATTTAAAACACATATACATACATAAGTGCATATATACATACACATATATACATATGGGATACCATATATATGATTTTGGGGATACCCTATATGTATGTGTGTATGTATGTGTATATGTTTATACACATGATGTTCCAAATGGAATATTTAATATGTAGAATATAAATAAATACATTAAATAGAATTATATATGGGATATTATGTGTGTGTGTGTGCTTATACACTTTTAGAATAGCCTGCAGAGCTTTTCAGATGAATCATTTCTGAGACTGGGAATTTTGTGCTTCTTTTTTGTAATGCATTTCACTGGAGCCACCAGGTCATTAGTCAGTCAGTCTTTCCCTGATGAGGTCCTGTTACATTGTGCTGTGCTACCTTTAACTCCTAATTCTTCAATCAGTCTAAAAGCTGGCGCCAAATTTGTGGTTTTTTATTGCTCTGAGCTCCAAAAGCATTGGTTCCCCTCAGGTAAATACTTTCTTGTCCTTTGATTCAATATAACTCTGGATCCCAAACCCCTTTGTAAAGGACAGAAATATCAATGAAAAAATAGAGCAAATTATTCCCAACCAAGAAATAGTCATACAGTCATCACACGTGTGCCATCTTTTTCTGCATAGCATGGCCACCATCCTTTCATGGACTTCTGTTCAAAGAGTGAGGCTGTCTTCGATTTAAGTGGGTTCATTGTCTTGTAGTCTGGAATCATGTCTAATCTGCACTTTTCTGATGACTTTGCAGGAATAATAGTGTTATGTAAATCAAGCTCCAGAAAGCCTAGAAACAAACCAAGAAATGAAGAAGAAAAAGAAATTCAAAACATTTAGCTTTGTTTACAAATGAACTGCAGAGAGACAGAGATGAATCTTAAGTGGACAATGACAGAAGAAGACAATAGAACACTTGTAAGTTTCTTGAGTTCTTTATAGATATGATGCAAAATGGGAGGTCTCATTGACTTAGCTGTCTATTAGTCAACTTGTCACTTAGAGAAGCATGGTTCTTACATCTCCAGGCATAGAGGCAATGATTTAGGTAGCGGTTGAACTGGTTGACCTCTAACGTCCCTAAGATTTTATGATTCTTTGCTTTATGGGTCTCAGACAAATGAACATCTGCAGACAAAAGCTTTATTGGGTTGAGTGCCCTTGGACCGGGCATGCAGTTTGTGTTATCCTCAATGGAGAGGTCATTTGTCTGTGTGAGGGCATCTGTAGCTCAGTATACTCAGTATACACCCCAAAGAGACACTCAACCATAAATTCCTCTGAGTATTAGATTAACTTTAAGAATTTATGAATGAATATTAACTACTCCTCCAATTCCTACTAGGAACAAGAGAGCCATAGGCAAAGATGCATATTTTATACTCTGTGACATGAAATATGCACCTTTGGGTGACATAGTTTTGTGATGATTTCTCTTGGGCTTGTCAACCCATCCATGGTGCCATGTTTCTTTCTTTTTTTTTTTAATAATAAGGGAAAGGAACAATCACCCTCAGTCAGACCCATGGCTCATTTGGTAGTTTATTAAGAGTTTTCCATTTGTAACTATTTTTGAATTTCATAAAGATAAGAACAAAACAAAGCTTAGTTTGGTGGGCCTAGTATTCTGTCTCTACAGGATACACTGTGGTAGACTTAGTAGTTCCTCTTTGTGATAATTAACTCAAAACCTCCCCTTACTAGTCTCTTATAGATCTGAGAGACAGTAAGGCATAGTAGCTAGAGGGCTGGCCTCAGAGTTTAAAAGATCTGAACCCAAACCCAGTTTGACAGTACTATGTAGCTATGGGCAAGTTGCTTAAACTCTTAGTGCCACAGCCAACTCAATAAGAATGAGTTGCTCATCTATGTCTCTGGAGGAAGTTCCTACTCTGGGATTTTCCTACAATGATAAGATCACAAGTAAGGACCAAAATAAAAAAAAGTATTAGTAGTCCAAGGATTTGTATAAACCCTTTGTGAACCCATTTTCATTTTTCAGCTTGTCAGATCTTTCAGAATTTGTATGTCTGCTGCCTGTTTTGATATGTACTACATAATATCTAATAGATATATGGATAATAGATAATACTACACAATATAAGCAGATGATAGTTATTATAGAGTATAGTAGATAGAGCTCTGGGCTGGAATTGGAAAGACCTGAGTTCAAATTCAACCTCAGACATTTGCTAGCTACATGGGCCTAGGCAAATCACTTAACTTCTATTTGCCTGTTTCCTCAACTGAAAAATAGAGATGATAATAGCACCTACCTTGCAGGGTTATTATGAGGATCAAATAAGATCCTATTTGTAAAAAGGGCTTAGCACAGTGTCTGGCACATAGTAAGCATTAAATAAATGTTCATACCCAAATATACTTCAAAAGATCTATGACTTCACTAATGTACATACTCTCCATTAAGCAAATGATCTTTAGCCACTCTGGCAAAAAAAGTCATCAGCATTCTGGTGATGTGCCAACAGAATTTAGCAAGGCCATTTTCTTAGATGACAAACTCAGAGCCTGTAGTGTCATTCTAAAATCCTTTCCTACTTGATAGGACCTGGTAGAATTTATTATCTACCTCCATACTATGATGAAATACCAGAGGAGGATATGAGTGAAAGTTGGATAGAGTACACAGCCTGGAGTCAGGAAGACCTGAGTTCAAATCTGGACTCAGACACTTAGTAGATGTGTGACCCTGGACAAGTCACTTAAACCTGTTTGTCTCAGTTTCCTTGTCTGTAAAAAAACACAAGCTAGAGAAGGAAATGGCAAACCACTCCAGTATCTTTGCCAGGAAATGGGGTCACAAAGAGTCAAACATTACTGAAATGACTGAACAACAACTACTATGTGCCTAGCGCTGTGCTGACTGCTGAGAATGCATCTAGAGAAGTGAGACAGCAGTTCTCGTCTTCAAGGAGCCCCACATTCTAATAGGAGAAGACAACTTAGAAGACATACCCAAGTAGTCATCTAAAGTAAATTTGTCATTGTCCCATATTTGAATGATGAGTCTAGGAGGAACTCGAAATTCAGTCTGGTCAATACTCCAGAAATGCTCCTAGAGTGAAAACAGAAACAGGCAGGAGTTAAAACCAAGACATTTAAGTCAATTAATGGGTTACATGTATCTTCAATTTCAACCATTCCCTTATAAAATCATAAGTTCAGAGAGTTAGAGCTGGAAGGGACCTAGTAGTCAGCTGATACAACCTCCTCATTTTACAGATGAAGAAACTGAGGCTCAGAGAGTTGATGTGTCTTGCCCAGGGTCACTACCCACAGGTAGTAAGTGGCAGAGCAAGGATTTCAACCCATTCTGAGTTCATTCAATGCCAGGAGGTTTTCCAAGGTGCCACACTGTTCCTTCTTACCTCCTTTCAAAATTAATGAGGCATGGGACAATGTTCTTCCCTTATTAGAGAGGTGGGTACCATCCTTCCATTACTCTACCTCCATCAAGTATTTTATGGGATGGCCAGGCTTGTCAGGGAAACACCTGGCCACTGTGTGACCATGAGAAATGGCTCTGAAACCCCAAACCCTCCATCCAGGCTCCTATTCAAGCTCTCATCGCCTACCACCCCCTATTTATTCTTTCTTTCTTTCCCCCTCCTCAGTAGAAGGGAATCTTAAGGTACAAACTACAGATTAGGTAGTTAAAGGTTGATTGGTCGCTGTCCTTGGTGCTAGAAGAGGACTAAGATGACATCATTATGGAGTTAAAGGTTATGCAGAATCATCCAAGGTTGGACCTGTAAAAGTCCCGAGAAGAAGACAGTATGGGGTAGTGGAAAGAGGGTTAGGAATCCTGGGTTCAAATCCTGGTTCTGACAGGAGAAAATGAGTCTTACAGAAGTAAAGTGACTTGCCTAAGGTCTCACTATTAGTTTATGTCAGGCCTTCTGAATCCCAGCATGAGGGCTCTTTCCCTTATAACACAATAGTTTGGGCTTGCTCCAAAGCATTCATCAGATGCTACTCCACTCCAGGCCTGCTCTAACTCATTTTCCTTTCAGTTGGCTTTATCTTAGTCCAACTCTTGAAGTCACCCTTCCTGTTCTTCTTATTTCTTCTTGCATTTCATACCTAAGATGAGGTTGAGCTTTTTTGTTTCAGATATCTCACCTCTCTTAGGAAAAAGCTAGTTGGTGCAGTGGATAGAGCACTGGTCCTGGACCTGAATTCAAATCTAATCTCAGACATTTATTAGCAGTGTGACCCTGGGCACTTAACTTCTGCCTGCCTCAGTTTCCTCAACTGTAAAGTGGGGAATAAAATAGCCACTACCATGCAAGGTTGTTGTGAGGATTAAATGAGATAATATTTATAAGCATAGTGCCTAGCACATAGAAGGCACTTGATAAATGCATCCTTCCTTCCTTAGCTCTTGGAGAGGCAGGACCCTTTTCAAGCCTCATATCTAACCCTCAACTTCCTATTGAAACTTATTTTTTTTCCCATGACCACATGAATCCCTACTCATTGTTATCCATTGGACTCTACCCTTAAAAAAAACAACATTCTAGTCCCCCTAATTACATGTAAAGACAATGTTTAACATTAATTTTTTTTTTAAATTTGAGTTCCAAATTTTCTTCCTCTCTTCCTCATCTCCTTCCTCCCTGAAATGGTAAGCAATTTGATATAGGTTATACTTGTGTAATCATGCAAAACATATTTCCGTATTAGTCGTGTTATTTAAAAAGAGACAGACCAAAAGAGAAAAATAATAAAGCAAAAAATAGTATACTTCAATCTGCCTCAGTTCTTTCTTTGGAGGCAGATTGTATTTTTCATCTTGAGTTCTTTGGAACTGTCTACATCATTGTATTGCTGAACATAGCTAAGTCATTCACAGTTGCTAATGGTACAATATTGCTATTACTCTGTAGAGTGGTCTCCTGGTTTTTCTGACGTCACTTTGCATTGATTTGGGTAAGTCTTTCCAGGTTTTTCTAATCTCATCCAGCATATCATTTCTTATAGTACAATAGTATTCCATTATAATCATATGCCACAATTTGTTTGGCCATTCCCCAATTGATGGGCATCCACTCAATTTCCAATTCTCTGATACTATAAAAGAGCTGTTCTAAATATTTTTTGTACAAATAGGTCCTTTCCCTCACCCAACTGCAACCTCCCCCCAACTACTTTTTTAATCTCTTTGGGATACAGACCTAGTAGCAGAATTGCTGGACTAAAGAGTATGTATAGTTTTATAGTCCTTTGGGCATACTTCCAAATTGTTCTCCAGAATGGCTGGATCAGATCACAACTTCACCAACAAAGCATCAGTATCCCAATTTTCCCATATCCCTTTCAACATTTAGCATTTTCCTTTTCTGTCATAGTAGTCAATTTAATAGGTGTGAGGTGTTTACCTGGGAGTTGTTTTAATTTGCATTTTTCTAATCAATATCAGAACATTTTTTCTTATGACTATAGATAGTTTTGATTTCTTATTCTGAAAACTACCTTATATCCTTTGATCATTTATCAAATTGGGAATAACTTGTATTCTTATAAATTTGACTCAGTTCTCTATATATTAGAGAAATGAGGACTTTATCAGAGATATTTGCTGTACAAATTGTTTCCCAGCTTTCTGCTTTCCTTCTAGTCTTGATTGCATTGGTTTTGTTTGTGAAAATCCTTTTTAATTTAATATAATCAAAGCTATCTATTTTACATCTCATTATGCTCTCTATCTCTTGTTTGGTCCTAAATTCTTCCCTTCCCATAGATCTGACAGGTAAACTATTCCTTCCCCTCTTAATTTGCTCAGGGTAGCACCCTTTATGTCTTAATTATATATTCATTTTCACCTTATTTTGGTATATAGTATAAGATGTTGGGCTATACATAGTTTCTGCCATAATTGTTTTCCAATTTTTTTCCAGAAGATTTAGTCAAATAGTTTGTTTTCGTCCCAAAAGCTAGGGTCTTTGGGTTTATCAAACACAAGATTACTATGGTTATATACTATTGTGTCTTACATACTTAATCTATTCCATTGATCCACCACTCTCTTTCTTTCTTTCTTTCTTTTTTTTTTTGCTTTTGGAGTGGGGGAAGGCAGGGCAATTTGGGTTAAGTGACTTGCCCAAGGTCACACAGCTAGTAAGGGTTAAGTGTCTGAGGCCAGATTTGAACTCAGGTCCTCCTGACTATAGGGCTGGTACTCTATTCACTGCTCCACCTAGCTGCCCCCACCACTCTATTTCTTTACCAGTAAATACTAGATACTTTTGATGATTACCATTTTATAATACAGTTAACAAATATAATAGTTAAATATAATATAATACAGTTAAAAAACCACAAAATACAGCTAAGCCAACATTCCTTCACATTTTTTTCATTCATTACCTTGCTATTCTTGACCTTTTGTTCTTCCAGATGAATTTTGTTATTATTTTTTCTAGCTCAATAAAATAATTTTTGGGGTAGTTTGATTGGTATGGTATTGGCCTAAAGTAATGTAGGCAGTAAAGAGTGGAGCTGGGCACTGGCAGAACCTAGGTCCCCAAATATTACATAAAAGGAAAGGCTTGGACTAAAGAGTCGATCTTTAAGCTCCCTTCCAGATTAAATCCTCAGATCCTATGGTCTCTAAGGTCCCCCTCAGTTCAAAGTTACTTATATCATAAAGATCATGAAATTGAATGTGACACTCAATTGTGGCATATTTTCTAACTTACTTTTTTCTATTTTTTTTAAAAGCAATTGGGGTTAAGTAACTTGCTCAAGTTTACATGGCCAGTTATTTCTGGGTATGGTGCTAAGTATATGAGCCTGGATTCGATCCCGGGTCATCCCAACTCTGGGGCTGGTGCTCTTACTCACTGTGCCACCTGGCCACCCCTAAGCAATTGGGGTTAAGTAACTTGCTCAAGGTTACACGGCCAGGTGTTTCTGGGTGGGTGCTAAGTGTCTGAGCCCAGATTCACTCCCAGGTCATCCCAACTCTGGAGCCGGTGCTCTTACTCACTGCACTACCTTGCCGCCCCTCTAACTTACTTTTTTAGAAACAATACAGAGTTGTTCAGCAGGCAGGTATTCAAAAGGGAAAATAAATCTCCAGTTAAAATTTCCTTCACCATCCAGTGACCTATAATGGACATCTGTCTTCTGCTTATTTTCTTCACTCCCAGGAATCCAACTGAAAATAATGGACAAAAAGATTATAAGTATTCTAGTAATTGCAGAGAGACATTGCTGCAAATTTTGACCATGGTTACAAAATAGGAGACTGGGCTTTGTACACAAACTCAAAATAATTAGTACGTTTTTCTTAATTACCTTTCACGAATTTACTGAACTAATAGTGAAAAACAGGCATTGGAAACAACAGAAATTTTAACCAAATAAAACAATTTATTTAAAGCCAAAAACATAATATGCTTTAGTCTTTTGTTTAAAAATAGAAAGATAAAATTTTGGATGACAAATACAAAATGTCATTTATTTTAAATGCATAATTATTTAATACTTGTGATTTCATTCCCCATAAAGGTGGTGAAGAAGTAGAATCATAGTTTTAGAGCTGGAAAGGAACTTTTAGTCCAATCCCCTCATTTTCACAGAAGAGGAAACTGAGGCAAGGAGAGAGTAAGTGATTTGTCCTGAACCATAATTAATAAATATCTGAGGTGGGATTTCATTGCAATTCACTCCACATTGGGAGCTCAATCAATGATTCCACTTGGTCATCACTGCTAATAGTTTTAGATGACTGATTAATTATCTCAACAAAGCATTTTAGATTTTTCCTACATTCACAGACCTCCACGAAGCTTTCCTTGATATCTCCAAGTTAAAATGGATCTCTCTCATGTCTAAAATCATCTAACTGTATACTGTTTTCATGTATTTAAAGTATTTTAATATTAAAAGTGTCAGAGAGCTGGCCTTGGAACCAGGAAGCCCTTGGGTTCAAGTGCTGCTTCTGACACATATTATCTATGTGGCCATAGGCAGTCAACAAATCAATAACATTTATTAAGAACTTACTATGTGTCAGGCACTGTGCTAAGCTGAGAATACGAAAGGCAAAAGACAGTGCCTGCTTTGAAGGAGTTTACAGACAAATAGGTTAGCCATTTAATCTGAGTCTCTAGGACTATAAATTCTAGATGATTTGCCAATTTCTTTAATGGAAAGAGCTTCCACGGCAGATTAAATGACAGGTCTCCTCCCTTTCCCCAAATTCTAATCATATTTTTCTGTACAGAACCTGTATATACCTTTGTCCCAATACCCAAGATTGCCATATCCTTGACAAAAGGGATCATATCTTATTTATCATTGGATCTTCCCTACAGTCTAGCATAGTTGTTGGTCAATAAACGTTTATTGATCACCTACTATGTGCCAGGCACTGTTCTAAGTGTTGGGGATACAAATATTTAAAAAGATAGACAGCTCCTTCCCTCAAGGAGCTTACATTCTAATGGAGGAAGACAAAATATAAAAGGAAGCTAAAAGATCGGGGAAAGGGAAGGTACCTGATGTAAGGGACATGGTTGAGTGCAGCCAGGTGAGAAATGAATGGTGAACATAGTGAGGGCCTTATAACTGTTTGTTAAACAAATAGGCCAAAGTAAATGAATCTATACTTTGATTTTTCCTTCTAATTTCCTGATCAAATTGGTGGAGTCAGAAATATATATGTATATTAGGACAAATCAGCTTTTTACTTTCCTTTCTATGCCTTTCTGGGTCATGCCATTTAAACATTCACAATACTGACAAAACATTAATAGTATCACATCATAGCTGCATAAAGTGGTCAGGAAGCCCATTTGTTAAAAGCAATGTCTCTTTATTTTAACTAAACAATTAACTAGTTTGTCCAAGAGTAGATAAAACTTGCGTGGGAAGGAATGGAATTAATCCATGAATTATCTGTTAACAGTTAACAGAAATGAAAACTTCTGTTACTTAAGTGATTGGCTCTTGTCTTCATTTTACTAGAGACCACTAACAAATGAAACCATGTTTCCAGTATATAGATAAATCGAACAAATTTTACATTTCATGCCAGGGACCCAAGCTCAGTTAATAATTTAATGAGAAAATACCTCTTATCAAAGCATAGAGCAGAACTATAAAAAGCTCACAGATTTTCTCCTTCTCTGTTGTGCTCATTAGCTTCTCTTGATAACATATATATATATATATGTATATATATGTAAGACAGAGTAAACACTCTGACCCATGAGCATAAGTATATCTGCTCAAGTTAGCATAAAGGAAAAATTTTTTTAATTTACTTAAAAGGCAAAAATAAAACACATCAAAAGAGATCCAAACAAAACAAACCACAACGTAAACATATGCATAGAATATGTTGAAAATAAGTGAAAAAAACTGCCAAATAAAAATGATGGAACACATTTAGGATCTTACAATGGTAAAAATTCTTGGTCATAAATATGATCTGGGTTTTATATTCTCTTTTATCTCCTCTGTCCATTTATTTTTCTTCTAATAACAAAAACAATGGAGGCAATATGGTCAAATGTATAGTGTTGGACTTACCACCAGGGTGACGGGTTCAACTCCCTCCTCAGTCACCATCTACTGTATATGACCACTGGCCAGTCACTTAACTTTTCTAAGCCTCAAGCAATTCTCTAAGACTTGGCTATTGCTTATAGAAGGGTTGCAATCTATCTGGCAGTTCTCTCTAGTCCTGGAGTTAGGAATATCTGAGCTTCAAATCCAGCCTCAGACATTGGGTAGCTGTGTGACCCTGGTTTTGTTGTTGTCATTCAGTTGTTTTCCAGTTATGTCTGACTTTTTTGACCCCTTTTGGGGTTTTCTTGGCAAAGATCCTGGAGAGATATGTCATTTTCTTCTGCAGTTCATTTTACAGATGAGGAAACTGAGGCAAACAGGGTTAAGTGACTCGTCAAGGGTCGCACATCTATGGAGAGTCTGGGTTCACATTTGAACTCAAGTTTTACTGATTCCAGACCCAGCACTCTATCCACTGTACTACCTAGCTGCCCACAACATCAAGCTGTGTGATCCTGGGCAAGTCACAACCTCTGTCTGCCTCAGTTTTCTCAAACTATAAAATGAGGACAATAATAGCACCTACCTCCCAGGGTTGTGAGGATAAAATGCGATAATATTTGCAAATTAGCCAGTGCCTGGCACAATGTCAGTACTAAATAAATGCTTATTTCCTTCCCTTCCCCATAAGAAAAACAAACAGCACTAAGGGAGGAAGAGTGCCACTTACATCTCTGAAAAGTTTTCAAAGAGGTTTACAGGCCACTTACCCTTTCACATAGATGTCACTCATTTCTTCTCCTGTGATACTTTTCTCATCCAGAATGACATCTTTCGTGTTCCAAATGATTACACGCAAGACATACCTAAGAGGAAAACATTTTAAAGGAATTTTCTCACTTATCTTTAGTTGGATACTTACAACCTTCAAGTAACCTAAAATGGACTGGAATTACTCACTTCTTGGCTTTCCGGGCAGTGATATTGAAAGGAGGACCTGGTGGCCCCAAACTTTTGGGGAAAACATCCACCCACATCTGAAGTTTCCCCTGTCATTCAAAAGGGGGGAAATTATTTGGTGTTATGACTTTTTTATTTTTTAAAAATCACAGAAGGTCTGGTCAGCACAATTTTCTTTTTGTTTTACTGAGACCCAACTCTTTCTTTGACCCTCAAAGTTGTTTTTCTTTGGGAGATGTTTTAGAATGAAACAAAAGAGCAAGCAAATGATTGTATCATTGACCCAATATTACCCTGATGCTATCACCCATCTTTGGCTTCAGTTCTAGGGCATCACCAACATGTTGTGTCTGCCTATCTGCTTCCCACCCAGAATCCTCTCTGTTCAACAGGATACAAAGCCAGCCATGTGAACCCAAATTTACCATGACTATGGAAGTTATAAGGGGTAGTATTGCTCAACATTCAATGATAGAAATACTCTCTGTACCTGTGAAATATTTGGCTGGAAGGTGCTGTACAAAGTCCGTGTTTCCACATGCTCAGGCACTTGTCCCTGAGTCCGAAGGATATATAGAGCCAGGCGCTCCTCTGGAGGTCCCAGGTGCTGGTGCAGATTTTTGTTGGCCTCTGTGATTGAGAATGCCATCAAAACAGGGAGCAAACCAAATTTGTCCAAGAAGCTTTCATTGCCATTCAACAAGCAGCTTGAGTTAATTAGTATTGAACTTTAAAGATCATGAGGCAGTTGGCAATTAAGAGCCTTTAACTTGGAAAAAATGTACAAATATGCTAAAAGCCTCTGCTCCTTCCTAAGCATGATTATGAGATGCTAACCAGAAGACAACTTGTTCACAAATTGGGAAAGCCTCTATCTGAAACTGTCAAAACCATCTCTAGAGGAAGGGACCAGCGCTTTTCCCCAGGGCATCAACATCTTAGAAGGGAGTCACTCTCTCCTCACCTTTAGGGCCACCATTCCTAGGATTCCATTAACTGTGGCATCCTTCTCCTAGTGCCCACTCAATCCCACTCCATATCCCCTACATACTTCATCACTTTGGGGCTTGGGGTTCAGGGGATAGTGGATGTGCTGAAAAGGATAAGAACAGAATCTCTGGAGGAAAGGTTTCCCCTTCTCCTATAATCCAAGAGATTCATTCTAGATTCATCATAGCAAAGGGATGCCTGTGATATTCTTCCCACTCAAAGGGAGGATGTCTGGAATCTCTGTTTCCCACCTTACAGGGCAATTTCCTAAGAAATTTCCATCTTTCCCCTTCACCCACAGGACCTTGTGTCTAAGGTATCAACCATTCCCTCCAATAAATTTATTTTGGGCACTGGAATTTCTAGATATAACTCAGGAATGGTTTCTTGTGAATCTTTGGGGCCTTCAGCACTCAGTCAGGTGTGAAATACACTGATAATTCAAACAACTCACAACAATGCACTCCCTGAACCTCTAAGAAGATGAAAAGGTTTGAAGGGAAGAAGATTCCCCTATTAGAATGTAATCTCTGTAAGCGGTGAGTTAGTGAGGGGTAGAAATATAAGTCTAAAGAGGCAGGGACAGAAACCTAAAAAGATCTAAGTAAAAAATAAAATGTTAAAAAAGATAAGACTGTGCCATGTACTCCATTTTGAAGTTTTATAGTATGATACCATGTTATAATATCACTTTTATTGCATGGAATCATATAACCATAAGTCAGACCACAGTCCTGCCAAAATGGTCACACAGAGTCAGATTATTGTGGTTAGTTTGTGATATACTATTGTTCCTATCTTTTATGAAAACATTAGCAATAGGCCACTCTGTTGGGTAAACAAGACTATTTGAGTCAGCTAGCCACAAGCAATTCACAGCATTGAACTCACCGAATTCTTCCAAGCTGTACTCTCGCCCTCCATATCGAAGTCTATTTCCATCTTCAGAAAGAATAGGGGGTGGAAAGCCTTTATACTTGGCTACATTGCTTAACAACTGTGTTGGTCTTAGTTGATCACGCCAAGTATTAACTCCAGAACTGTTGAACAATACAATCCATCCAAGGATTAACATTTGATACATAGGCTTTCCTTAAACTTATCAACGCTTATGTATCTGCTATGACAGTAATAAATATTAGCATTTATATATCTTTTTAGCACTTGCAAAGCCTTTTACAAATGTTATTGCATCTGGAGATAGGTGCTATTATCATCCCCATTTGTAAGTTAGGGAACTGAGGCAGATAAAGATTGTGACCTGCCCAGCATCACACATTAAAGCACCTGAGGCAGAGTTTGAACCTAGGACTTCCTGACTTAAGGTCCATCATTATATACAATTCACCAACTAGCTGCCTCCATAACAGATCGGTAAGAACCCTTTTATACAAGAAAACTATGAAGAGGGTAGACTACATAATTACATGAAGCATCTGTGATTTGGGAGCTCTCCTTAACCTTCCCAAAGACCATAAATTATCCATAACTTAGCAAATAAGACTTAAATGATTGATTACTATCTAAGCTAGTCACTTGCCCATAGACTGACAGTTAATAAATTCCAAGATAGGAACTGACTCCAAGTCCAATACCATATCAGTTATACCATGCTATCTCTCAAGAACCTAAGATATGCATTGCAACTTGGAAGTCATTCTGTAATTCTTCAACCTTCAATGAAGATTTCAAAAAATTAATTTGTTCAGATTAAAAGAGAAGATTCTCCCCTTGCTTATTAAAAATTCACCAGTTTTCAGAAACTGGAAGTTTTGAGTCTAGATTTACTGAGGTACTTAATGACTGACAGTGACATATATTTGGAAGAAGTCCAGCTGAGACACACAGCCAGAGTAGCTACATCCCAAGTCAACCATGCCATGGCTCAGGGAAGGGTTGTAAGACTATTATAAATCCTTTTCTAATATAAATGTCCTTAAGAACTGCGCTTTGTGGTTTATGAAACTTACGTGCAATACTGCTCTGCTATGCCACAATTGGACCCAAATCGGGAAAGGAAGCGATTTTCTAGATCAATAATTGTTTCTCCTACTTTTTCATCACGAGTAAGAGTGTCATAATCATAGACAGAAATTTTCAGATCTTTTTCTTGAGGTAAGAAGCAGCTCAGCTCATACATCCTAAAAGACCAAATGCATAGTCAATATTTGCCTGCCAGGCATATAGTAGAATGTTTAATCAATAAACATTTATTAAGCACCTACTATGTGCCAGGCACTGTGCTAAGCAAAAGGGCTACAAAGAAAGGTAAAAAGACAACTCCTGCCCTCAAGGGGCTCACAGTTTAATGGGTTTGGGCTTAGCACCTCAGAGAACAAAACCAGAGCTATACTTATATAGTATAGAGAATGCTAAATCTAAAAAATCATTGTATTCGATAGTATAACACAAAGTAGAACAGAGTCAGCTAGAAGCAGGATATATCGGTCCCCAAACTTAAAGAAATCTCACATTACCTTCCAAAAATTGGGTTGAGTGTATTTGGAATGTAATGGTCTCGATCTTCAATGACTTTTTTACTCAGGGATATTTTTATATAAGGGTCACACTGTTGGGAAAACAAATGAGATGTTACTGGATGATACCCTCTTATTTTATATTAATTTTGGTGGTACACTCAGTTGTTCTTACTATCTACATAACACTAAAAGAGCTGATTAAAAATGAGGAATAATTGACTAGTTTTTTGTCTGTATAATATTCAAAAAAAGATTTGACTGATATTTTGGCTGAATTATCTTAATGTCTCTGTACCATGCAAAAATAGCCCCCATGGGTTGTTCCTTTATTGTTTTTTTTGTTTTGTTTTGTTTTTTTAAAGCAATAGGGGTTAAGTAACTCGCTCAAGGTTACATGGCCAGTTATTTCTGGGTGTGGTGCTGAGTATCTGAGCCCGGATTTGATCCAGGTCATCCCAACACTGGAGCCGGTGCTCTTACTCGCTGAGCCACCTGGCCGCCCCTATGTTCCTTTATTGTTAAAGGAGCTCTGGGAGGTGGAAAGGGCACTAGACTGGTAAAGTTCCTGCTCTGTCTCTAATCAATTATATGATCTTAAGTAAACTGTCCAGTCTCTCTGGGTTCCAGTCTCCTCATCTCTAAAATAAGGGGGCTGAACTACATGGAGCCATAAATAGGACAGGACAACCAGGTATGGCCTCGGGCATTAAAATGGGAGAGGGAGGAGATCATAGTTCTTCCCCTCAGTGATTTAGAACCTAGCATCCCCATGCCCCTGCTACCTCACCCAGCCCCTCTCCAAGGTTATAGCTGTTATGGCTGTGCCTACGGCTCTGGGAAAGGATGCGTTAGTTCTAAGACCCCTTCTAGCTCAAATCTTGTATGATTCTGGAACCAGTCTTGGTGTATAAATGATGCTACTCTAGTAGTATCTAGGTACTAGATCTAGTACTCTAGTACCTTTCCTCTTAGGAAATAAAAGAGGCCAGAAAAGAAAAGACCAACTATTTTATTAAACAGTTACTGTATCAAACTGTGGGTAACTTTTCTATAGCCAAGATGGCTTCTTGATGGTTTCGAAACAAAAGTCTCACCAGGCCATTGTTATCCTGAGGCTGGAGATCTATGCCTCTGACGATATAAATCCTCACTATGCATTCCTGTGGGATACTGTCGGGTAATTCCCGAAACTGCCTGGGAGGAGCAGGCACGTTTGGATCATCAGACAATGGATAGATTCTAAAGGAACCCTGTAATACACACACACACACACACACACACACACACACACACACACACACACA
>NW_027186296.1:107776466-107787355 GCF_028583685.1 Petaurus breviceps papuanus
ACACACACACACACACACACACACACACACACACACACACACACACAAGAGAAACACAAGATTCGCAGTTAGCAACACAACCTGTACGATATTTGGGCTATGAGGAGGTCTTGAGGTCACAGTCATGAAAGATATAACAGGCTTTGTTAGGGATCATCCTTTAGGGTAAAATCAGTAGATGCTGTATGTCACATACTTACATTTAGGAGGAAAGGGGGGACTGGATTTATCATTTCATTGTGCAGGGAACTCTCAATGAGGAAACTTCCTAGACACCAGTAGATTTGCCTCTGTTCTGCAATTTATAGTCTAAGAGTTGCTCGGACATTGAGGGGTTGAGTAAGGAACTCACCCAGGGGTGGGTCACATAGCCAGTATATATAAGAGACACGACTTTGGCTGCATAACCTCCCTTAAATGTACTTAAATAGGAAGGGTTTATGATTATTACTATTCTTATTGAAGCAGCTAGGTGGAGTTACTATAGTCTTATGATCTAGAGATTACTGTTGGGAAAGAGCAACCACCCTAAATTTACCTTGGAATCAGGACAAAAAATAAAAAATTGTCCTAATTGAAAGCATGATGGGAAAGTCAGTAAAAGGCCACCCACCTCAAGAGGTAAAAGGATTATTATGCACAGTTTTAGAAAGGAAGGATAAACAAAGAGAATGGAAAGGAACATAGTGGGAGTAATTAATATATTGTTTTAGATATTTTGAAAATTGAAATTACTTTTTTAATTGAAATAATTGTTGACAAATGCTTTTGTATTTTAAAATGCATAAAATATATTTTTAATGTCACTTTTGCTAAAGTTGCTCTTTTCAACATCCTTGGCTCAGAGCCAGAATTTAGTTCTGGTTCAAAGCCATCTGTCAGCCCAGCTGCCTAAATCTTACTGCAAAGTCACTGGCAGTGACCCAATCAAACTCGTGAAAAGCCCTCTAAAATTGTAGATTTTATTTAGCTGACAGTACATCTAGTTCAGACAAGGGTCAGTTACGAAACCATAAAAAGACCTGACAATTCTACACAAAGGAGACATTAGTTACAGAAGCACTCAGGTGTCCCAAAGCATGTAAGGTACTTTCTTCTGCATCTAAAAAGAAAAGGAGAAGCTTTAGAGTCAGCATTGTGCCCAAAGAGGGTCAGTTCAGTCATTTTACTTACCTTAAACTCTCCCACCACTGAAGGATCGTCATTGTCATCAGACTTCCCTCTGTACAGCTTAAAGGTATCTGAGAAGTCTGTCAGACCCTTAAACTCTGGTACATTCTCTAGTTCACAATTATATACCTGAAAATTAATCAACAGTCAGTTGTTCTTTAAAAGAGAACCAGAGTGATCCATAGGTCTTGTATAAAGCCATCTTGTCTAAATAGTGCGCTGCAAGGTTTTAGAAGAATGGGGCCCACCATACTCCAGGATCCCCACTTTCAAGAACCCTCAAACCAGCACGCTAATATGCTTATTGTTCTGCAGCAACAACTGCCTGTTAAACACATCTACTTTGACATACCATAGTGATCCTCGCTCAAAATGTTCAAAATGCAACTCATTATCTTCCTATTAAATCTGTCCCCACTTTCAGTTTTCTATATTTCTGTCCATGATGTCACTATTGACCACAGACTCTGACTCTGACACTATAGGTATTCAGACTCTGTTGCTTGGTCCAGCATAGGGCCCATTTTGGATCAACACCTACAGCCAGACTCATGGACGTTCTCATTGACTTTGATGAGGTCACTTACCCATTTCTTTTTGACCAAGGGATGACCCCTCTTTTATCCCTCAATCCCAAGGCTGTCTGTAGGAGTAATCTTCAAGTTACCTTTAGTCTGGCATATCCTTTCTGAATGTACTGTCCACATTTTTCAAGTTCTCCAATGGAAGCATAAAATTTGCTCCACCAATCGACAACTTCTTCCTCCTAAACATAATCCCCAAGAAGTGAAAAGGTTTGAGTGGTAGTTCAGATTTCTAATCCATGAACTAAGCTTTTTTTAAAACATATTCTTAAAGTAGGCAGCTAGATGGTGCAGTGGCTAGAGTACCAGCCCTGGAATCAGGAAGACCTGAGTTCAAATCTAACCTCAGATGCTTGACACTTACTAGTTGTGTGACCCTGGGCAAGTCATTTAACCCCAATTGCCTCACAAAAACAAATAAAACATATTCTATGAATATATGAATAGACTGTGAGATTATCAGCATGGAAATTCCTGCCAGTGATGCAGATCAAAACATGTTTATCACTTAATAAAATCAAACTTTATACAGTGCTTTAAAAATTTCAAAGGGCTTTACATACATTATCTCATTCAATCCTCACAACAATCCTGTGAAGTAGGTGGCATTATTATTCCCATTTGTGGATGAAGAAACTGAGGCTCAGAGGGTTGGGATTTACCCACAGTCACACAGCTAATAAGTGTCAAAGGCAGAATTGGAACCCAGATCTTTCTAACTCCAAGCCTACACCATCTTATACACATCATAAATAGGCATTTATAAACTTGCAGTTTCAGTAAAAAAAAAAGCAAACTGTCATTTAGGACATGCCTACATGTGTTGTTGCTGAATCATTAAAGGGATTTCTAACTACAAATCAGGTAGTCAGTGTACTACTGAGAAATTTTAGTGCCCCTAATACCCATTCAGCTGTCTTGTAAATGATTGACTCACACCACATATGTGCTACCATGTTTGTTTACTAATTTTTTATCCCATTGATTTGATATTTTATAAGGTCAGAGACTTAGAACTATAATAAATATATTAATTTGAACACAACATTCAGCATTGATTCTAGAGAAAAATGTTCCCCTTCTCAGTGGATGGAAGAAGCACCCAGGTAAAGAATGTCATGCTATCAAATGTGGCTGCTTTTTAAGAGTTACTTTTCTTTGTTGTCATGGAGACATATCAAAAAATGACTGTGTTTAGAATTCTTAAATCTTTCAAAGTTGTAGTAGTTTTTTTGTATTTTTTTTTACAATGATGGCATTATTGTATAAATTGTTCTGGTTATGCTACCCATCTTTGGTGGGGTAGATAGACTAGCGTGTTTTGGACAGGGCCTATGAAGGAATTTGTTTTGCTTGACTGTGCATATTTATTATCAAGATTTTGTTTTTCTTTTTCCCCAGTGGGGAAGAAGAGAAAATAAGTGCTTGTTAATTTTTAAAAACTTTTTAATTTGAAAAGAAATGACTTTAAGAATAGGTATAAAAATAAATGTAAAGAACAAAAAAGAAAGGATAGTTCCCCAATGGATCTACCCATTGCTTAGTTTCACCTACTGAGGGAAGTACCACATGGGGTGATATTGCTGAGTGCAACTTGCCCTTCAGCATCTGTGATTGTTGAGAAATAACAAGAATGGAGTGCCCAGGACAGAGGGTTTCACATTTGTGTGTGGTCCATGACCTGCATGACCCAGCCCCTGATTTAAAAGTTCTTCCATCACATACCAACTACAAACAGACAGTAGATGACTAAAAAATACAGCCGAGGTAGATAGGAATTACCTTTTCAGCTAGCTGATCATCGACACGTGTACAACAGCAGGAGAGGGACCCACACAGATGACAGGAGGATGAAGATACGGAAAGCGTTGGATTAAAAAAAAAAAAAAAGGTAAATGTTTACTTGTCATTCAGGGGTTTAACATTCCCAGCATAACTGAGCAGATTCTTTTGAATCATTTAGCCTTAGATGATCTCAGAATATAGAGCCTTATTTTCTGCCACTCTAGAAATTACACCAGAATTATTCCCATAGTGAAATGAAAACTTTCTAGGAAACTATCATTTAATAGAGTTATATATACAGTGTTAAAGCATCTGCCCAGACAACACGCGTATAATGAAAGAAAAATGATCAGTTCAGGCCTCTTTTTCCTTTGACCCAATCTCCAGGCCTTTGATTGAGTTTGATTACTAAAGGTTTTTGCTAAAACATTCTATTCTTTGCTCTTTCAAAACCTCTTCTGTATCTTTGCTGATCCAAGGCTGACTGCCTTGCCTTCCTTGTCTGTTTTTTTTTTTTTTTTTTCTTTTTTTTTTTTTTTTTTTTTTTTGGTCTGTTTTCTGTTTGCTTTTGCCTTTCTCCTTATTCTCATGCTATCTCACAGGGGTATTTTTGTGATCTTGAATAGAGGTTCACATTTCCAAGAAGCTGCTAACCCTGGCAGGTTTTTTCCCCCGGCATGGCCACATTCCTCTACTTAAATTTCTCTCTAAGAATGGGATCCTCTTCATAGAGCACATCTGGGAGATGAGGAGAAGGATAACTGGGATGCTGTGGCCTGGTTCTGCCCTTTGCAAACAGTGCAGTGGCACTGAGTCTTTTGAGGCATAGGATGGAGAAAAGTCTCCCCCTTCCCACCCCTGGAATCTCAAACTTCAGGCTAACTTCTAATGTCAGAGGGAAAAGCTTCCAGGTTCCACCAGTCACTGATCAAGCCATTGAGAGAAAGCATGTATTTTTGTTATGGGCATCTTTTTCAGACTTTCCTGGGTTTATCTTTCAAGTTTTGTTTTGCTTAGCACTATAGCAAAAATAAGAAGGAAGGAAGGAAGAAAAGAAGTAATGAAGGGAAGAAGGGAGGGAGGGAAGGAGGAGGAAAAAGAGGGAGGAAAGGAAGAAAAGGAAGGAAGGAAGGAAGGAAAGAAGAGAAAGCATCAGGGAGAGAGAGAAGGAAGGACATAAACAAGGAAGGAAGGAAGGAATATCAACAGAAAAATGATAACAATATTTTTAGGAAATGTATAGAAGTCATATTTACAATTAAATCATGATAGATTTTGGAAAGATTTTTTCCTCTGGACTTTCATTCACTAAATGCAGTTTATCATTAGTTTATCTATGCTGTTCACAATTACTTTTCCACAGTACAAATCCATTATTTTAATGGAAACACTGAAACACTACTCCAAGTTATTCTTGTTGCTTTTGAGTGCTAGTATCCACTCATTTGCTTGTCACATGTGAGCGATATTGGACACTAGTTTATGTACAATAGCAAGGTAAGTGCTTAGTTTGACCAATTCTATATCTGTGGAAAGAGTAAGTGTTACAAGAAATAGGATCTTCCCTTATTCATAGATCACCAGCCATATTTATTTAAAAAGCATCTTTTAGTACAAAAATCACCCTATAGGAAAGCCCCTCCAAAGGAGAATTAGAGCCTTAACCCAAGGCCCCACCTGTCCCAGTCAGCTTCATGCATTTTCTTAGCATACATACATGCACTGTTCTCGGAGAAGCCATTTTGCTGACTGCTGTGGACAGGCTGCTTAAGCACTAGAAATGGGAAGGCAATAATTGAATCTTCCACATTCGAGTCCTGTCGGATCATTGGACTGGCTCTTTGGAAGTCCAGTTCTCTGGAAAACTCAATACCTCTTCCCACTCCATCCTCAGTCAATTTTTTTTAATGTCAATTCCGAGCCTACCAGACTAATGAGCTCAATCATTGGCTTCAAATCTATGGTTTGAAGGAGGAGGGAAGTTTTTCTATTTACCCAGTATGCACAAAGGCAGACTGTGGTCCCCTGAATTGAATATGTGGTCATATAGGCCTACAGGTCATTGGCAAACTAGACCAATTGATACTTCCAAGCTCCACTCAGTTCATTTAACTTCGAGTAGACACCATCTAGATATTTATGGCTACCATCTTGCAAAGGTGAGAGCTAGAAGAGACCCAACAGGTCATCTGTTTATAACTAGTTAAATTCCTTCCATTTTACAGGTGAGCAAACTAAGACTCAGAGAGGTTAAATGATTTGCCTAAAGTCACAGAGAAAATTGGTGGTAAAGCTGGGATTAAGAACCTTTTATCTGAAATCAGGGTAGTAGTTGTTATTTTTAAATTATGATTTTTTTAAAGGTTGCTTCTCACAACTGTTACTTTCTGTTCTATCAAAATTACCACTTCCCCATTGCATCTCAGGCAGGTGTTAGAAAAGGAGCCTGATTAAACTAATTCACACTAAGGTGTGAATAACTGATGGCTTCCCCAACACTAGCCCTCCCAAATTTACAACACTATAAATTCTATTCATTCTTCAGGGTCAGTCACACAGTAGATGCTTAACAAACATTTGTCACTTGATTGATTGATCCAGACTCAATTTTTATAGTTTATTGCTCCACTAGCCTGGTCAATCCACCCACAACTAAAAAAAATAGGGGGAACATTGATGGGAATGTGTCATACTTCTTTTGAGTCCCCTATAGCCCTGGCCACGAGAGCATTTGATAACTACTTGGTTAACAATGGAGGAGGCAAAACTGTGGTAAAACACATCTATGGCACAAGACTCAAGACAACCTTTTTAACTCCTGTGATAAAATCCCAGGATAAAAGGCCCTGTAATAAGTGTAATAGACTGAAGGACTGTTCCCCTACAGCTCCTACTACCCAGGCATGTTTTGGGGATACTATGTACTCTGAGAGCTCAGCTTTTGTCCTAAACTACGGCTGACTTGCCCTTTCCTTTGATGGCTCTGTAGAATGTCTACTTGGGGATAAAATAAATGTAGTATAAGACTAAGTTTATTCTGGTCAGGTTGCTAAAATACTTTAGATAGGAAAACAGTGTGTATGTGTGTGTATGTGTATGTGTATGTGTGTGTAGGTACTCTTTCTATATTTTTAGAGTGCTTATGTAAATCTATTCTCAAATGTACATTTTTAATACTTTTTTTGAAATGTCAATTTTTAAACTGATCCATATATTAAGATACAATATGCTATTTTTGCTCATTACAGATGAGACCTTCCCCCCTCACCCCGCCCCCGAGCATTCTGCACAATAAAGACAATTTTTTGCCTTGTATTTTCCAGGCAGAAACAAAATACAGGTTTTGCTTTTTTCTTTTCATCTTCTAGAACTAGTAGAAATGATTTTGGCAGGGCCAAGAGAATAACAGACAGGAGTCTTGTTTTAGCATTTTCTCCTCATTATCTCACTTTAAAAATCTTGGTGACTTTTATAGTCCACGATGACTGTTGTTGTTGTTGTTATTCTTCAGTCATTTCAGTCATGTTCAGCTCTTTATGACCTCATTTGGGGTTTTCTTGGCAAAGATAATAGAATGATTTCCATTTCCTTCTCCAGCTCAGATGAGGAAACTGAGGCAAACAGGGTTAAGTGACTTGGCCAGGGTCACCCAGTTAGTGAGTGTCTGAGGTCAGATTTGAACTCAGGAAGATGAGTCTTCCTGACTCTAGGCTTGGTACTCTCTCTACTGAGCCACCTAGCTGCCCCTTAATATGACTTATAAATCACCAAAAAAGTGATTTTAAAAAGAGTAACATGTCTGCCTCAGAGATACAAAACAATTTTCACACCCAGCACAATTATCTGTATAGTTTTCCCTTGTTACATTTGTTTTCATAAAACAAATTATCTTGTAGATCATAGCCTGAGGGCCAGATTCTTTCTTCCTGTTTTTGTGTGGACATTGAGCTAAGAATGGATTTTACATTTTTAAATACATTTGTTTAAAAATGTAAAACCCATTCTTAGCTTGCCTCAGTACAGTTTGCCAACTGCTATCATAGACCATTGGAAGAAAATGAAAACATTTGACCTTCTACTTGATTCATGAATCCCTTCTCAAACATTCAAATTCATTTTAACAACTCAATCTAACAAACGTCTCCAACAGAATGTCATCCAGCCTTTGCTCTGATATCCCTAGCAATGGTGCACTCATGACTTTTTGACACTATCTACTAAGGTTGTTTTTCCAGTGCTAAAAACACATTTGGTTGGAAATTTTTTTCTCTTTTTTTTAAAACTTGCATGATTCTCAAAAAACTGATTTAATTTTTCACAAGTGTGATCAAGTGACTGTTCTCCTGACATCCAACTTTTTTGGCATCAAGCAGGCAAAACCTACTTATAAAATGACCAATGCTGATGCTTACCTTAGTTGGGAGCAATGGCTTTGTGTCTTCTACTTCAATAATCACATCCCGGGGAGGTGGGGCAGACAAAATAGAAGCTGAAAAGCAATTTGTGTTATAGAGATGGGGTCAATAGCAGTCAGCACACTAAAAAGTGTGATAGGCAGAGAGGAAGAGGAAAGGGAAGGATGGCTTGGAATTCACCAGCCTGTGGAGAGTGGAAGGATGGTGCTGCTCTCAAGGGAAATGAGGAAATCTGGCAGCAAGGACATGGGGTCCATAACACTGCAGTAAATATATGTTCAGGCATGAGCTTTTTATGCCAGGCCATTAAAAAACTCTGACAAGTACATTCAGGGCTCCATTTTCCCACCTGACTGGGCTCCCCAGAGGCTTATCTCCTGCTCATTTGCTTCCTTTACATCTCAGATCTTTTTGCCAATCTTAAGAACCCACAATAAAGCATTAGTAAGGGTTCCAATTGTAGCCATGATTTAATGGCATCGGAAACAAATTACAAATAATTTTAGCTTTTAATGACAACGTTTCATAATAAACTTCCTGGCTAGAAAATATGTTTTATTATGAAAATCTTGCTTGGGAAGCACATTTATTGTACTGCCATCTGTTTGACTTGTTTTTATAAACAGGAGATGCTTCATTAGGTCTTCATAGGCATAATCTCCTTGAAGACAGGGATAACTTTGTTTTTGTCTTTTGTTGCCTCAGCAGCTGGCACATAGTAAGTGCTAAATAAATGCTTGTCAGATGAATGAATAAGAATAGATAAATTTAAGATAAATAGTGATGGCATTATTATTCCCATTTGACAAATGAGTAAACTGAGACTTAACAATAGCTAGTATTTATATAGTGCTTTAAGGTTGTAAAGCTCTTTATGGTGTCTCATTTTATCTTCACAACAACCCTGGGGGATAACTATTATTATTTTCTCCATTGTATAATTGAGGAAACTGAAGCAGTCAGAAGTTAAGTGACTTTTCCAGGGTCACACCACGACTTTGCGTGAAAGGTTGGATTTGAACTCAGATCTTCTTGACTCTAGGTCCAGTGCTCTGTGCACTATGGCGCCACCTAGCTGCTTAGGTACTCAAAGGTACTAGATGGCTTGTCCAGAGTTACATGGTTAATAAGTGTCCAAGAAAGACTCTGAACCAAGATCTCTCCTTTATACAAGTGCAACATTCTTTCTATTGTGTTTTCATACTGCCTCCCATAGAACAAGGTCCCCTCAAGATAGAGAATCAAGTTTCTTCAAGTTACAAAATCCTATACCTTGTTACTGCAGTGGTTTCACGATCCTATTGCTGCGTTCTCTCCATCAGTTTGCAATTCCCCTTTCTTTAGAAAAGAGCAGAAGCAATTAGAGGCAAAGTTGCCTAGAAGAAGGCCTCTGACCCCTTGCTACTGACAAACCGTGTGATTATGTATAAATCAATTAGCTTCTACATGCTTCCCTATTCATTAAGAGAGATAGCATTGCTTTTGCCTTCCCTATCTCCCTAGTCAGGAATTTTGATTGGCAAATAGGAATAAGCCTATGTAGCTTCTGAGGTTCCTGGAAGAAAGGTTTGACATGAATCCAAAACACTATTGGTATTTACCTTTTAACTGGGGTGCAATATCTTCTTTAAATGCATAAGGATCACAACGAAACTGTTCAAGAAGGTCAATGGTGCACTGGCCCACGATGGGCTTCCGCCCAAATTGTCTGTGGTCAATCACTTTAATGACCAGTGGTGGTGTGTACAATTCTTCCTTGGGTAAGAGCTGTGAGGTCAACAGAGTTTTATTACTTTGCTTTAGGATAACTGTAGAGGCTTTGAAAATAAGTACAAAAATTTACCAATTTAAACAGAACTATAATTAGCATTTTTCATACTTGGGGACAACTTCACCAAAAAATACTCAAACCAACATTTTAAAGTGAATTCAGTTGAAGAGGCAACAGAAAAAAATGGGACATGAGCCCCCATCGGTGAAAGTCTTGAGACACAGCAAGAACAATCTGCTACAGTAGAAAAGGCTGGTTTGGGGAAAAGGTGCTACCTGCTAGCTTCCTATTCTGACTAAGTAAGTGCTAAACTCAGTAGTTTCCATGGTGCTGAAGGCACGCAGGGGCTATCATTGCCCTCTAAATTTTAGTGGCTTGGAACATAGTCCCAGATACCCCACACCAATTATGGCTCTGAATCCAACCTTAGTTTCTCCCCTACAAGACATGTAGGTAGCTAAAGAAAGTCCATTCTTTTGGACAGTAACATTCACCTGCCCTATTGAGAGATTACTTTCAAAGTGGGATGACATTACACAGATACTACAATAATTTAAGATCTAATCGTTGTCCTCGGAGGAGGCCACATTTAAGTCAACAAGCATTTACCACTGGCAGGGACTGTGCTAAGCAAGATACTCCATTTCTTGGGCTCTAGTCATTTTCTTATGCTTAGAAGGCTCTCCTTCCTCCTCTCCAACTACTGACCTCCCTGGCTTCTTTTAAGTCCCAACTAAAAATCGCATATTCTACAGGAAGCATTTTCCAACCCCTCTTAATTCTAGTATTTTTCCTTTTCTTATTATGTCCTATTTATCCTATATGCAATTTGTACATATTTGTTTGCTTGTTGATTCCAACAATAGAATGTGAACCCTTTGAGGACAGGGAATGTCTTTTCCCCCTTTTTGTATCTCCAGACCTTAGTACAGTGCCTGGAACATAGTAGGTGCTTGATAAATATTCATTGTCTGTCTAATTGACTAAGCATACAGAGTGAACAGAAACACATGAAGATGAAACTGAAACTTTCATTTAAGGGAATTTGTCACCTCAAAGCCCCTGGATCAATGGTTGAAATCTTTTTAGCTTTAGAGGCTCAGCACCAGAAATTAGTTAGTTAGATAGATAGATAGATAGATAGATAGATAGATAGATAGATAG